>NC_069501.1:573481465-573781465 GCF_027579735.1 Bombina bombina
TAATAATTGTAGGGGCAGGAGGATAGGGATTGACGGATACTTTTACAGATAGGAATTCATTTGGTTAGTGTGTCAAAAACATTTAAGAGGTTCTAGTGGCTGGAGTTTTGGTTGTTAAGGTGTTTATTAATGTCGGGATAGTGCTGGTACAGTTACTATTTTGCGGTAACAGTTTACACTAGTTTTAAAAACAAAATCATATTAAAAGTTGATTATTATGTCCACTGGACACATCAAGATCAGCTTGTAATGTCAAGGTTGCTTTGGCCAAAATGCTAGTTAGAGCATTACACACAAATATACAATTGCTTTAACATAAATGAGAACTAATCTTTAGAAAAATATTTTAAGCAATGACTTGTAATATCAAATGGAGCCACACTGATTGCACAGCAAGGCTGAGTGAAAACATGCAATCTTCTTTAACTAGAACGTCCCTTTAAAATGTATTTGTCTTGTGCAGGATGAGGAGACTATTTTCTCTCATTGCTCAAATTTGGAGTGTCCTTCTATGCAATCTGGTCTATGGGGAAGTAGCCAATTGCTCCTTATGTTGCCTTTAAGTTTGCATAATTTATTGCTTGTGCCTAATTAGACTAACATATGATAGAAAATTCCCCATTTAATCATATAGGTTTGGAACAAACACACATCTGTGTTAATTTAAGAATGTACACTCTGGGTCAATCCTACATTCTTAAAGAAGAAGCAGCACCAGCTTCAACCTAGAAAACAAATCACCAGTGACTGTGGAATAAATTGTTCCCTAACTGTGGAAAGTTAGTATTGACCAACCAAGTGTACAATTAAATAGTATTTGTGTCTATATAGCCCTTGATTACGCTATATGTTATTTTATTTAAATTAGAAATTTATTATTATTATTCCTTATTTATGAAGCACTATCATATTCCACAGCGCAGTCCATGGATACAGTTTATTTAAATAAAACAATAATATAAAACTTGTAAGAGACAGGACAACATTTACAAACGCATACAGGAGGAATTGAGGCACCAATTCCCATGGGAACTTACAATCTAGAAGGGTAGGAGGTTGAGAAACAGGAGGTGACTGCAAGAGTGAGAAAGATGTTAATGCAGAGTTAGATGAGGGAAATGTTGCTAGGTAAAATAAATATTATTGAGTTGGGTGGTAGGCTTCTCTGAACAGAAAAGTCTTCAGGGAGCATTTAAAGGAAGAAAGATTAGGGCAAAGCCTGACAGCACGAGGGAGAGTGTTCCAGAGGGTAGGTGCTGCAAGACAGAAGTCCTGCAGTCTAGCATAAGAGGAGGTGATAGTCGCAGATGCAAGGAGCAGGTCATTGTTGGATCTTAGTGGGCGGGCTGGAGTAAACTTGTTGATTAGAGAGGATAGATAGTGGGGAGTGGTGTTGGTGAGGACTTTGTATGCAAGGGTGAGAATTTTGAATTTAATTCTGCTGTGAATGGGGAGCCAATGAAGGGACTCATAGAGAGGTGCAGCAGATACAGAGTGACAGAAAAGTGGATCAGCCTGACAGAGGCATTTAGGATGGATTGAAGGGGGGAGAGGTGGGAAAGAGGAAGGCCAGTAAGTAGGTTATTGCAGTAGTCAAGTCAGAGTGGATTATTTGCTTTGTGGTGTTAGCGCACAGAAAAAGTAGATTCTTGAAAATATTGCGTAGATGGTTGTGGCAGGATGTAGAAAGCGTTTGGATATGGGGGATGAAGGATAGATTTGAGTCAAGTGTAACTCTGAGGCAGCGGACTTGGGGCGATGGGGAAATAGTGATGCCGTCAACAGGGATAGAGAAGTCACAAGTCGGTGTAGAGCTTGAGGGGGATAAGAAGGAGCTCAGTCTTGGACATGTTAATCTTTAGGTGGTGAGAGGCCATTCAGGAAGAAATACCAGATAAGCAGACACTGAAATGAGAAAGGACAGAGGGAGAGAGAGCAGTGGTGGAGAGGTAGATCTGGGTGTCATCAGCATAGAGGTGAAGTTTGGGGCGTGATCCGATATACGGCGCAGTTTTCGGCACAAGCGTGGAAACCTGTGCCGCCTGTAGTTTCAGCTCGCACAGCGAGCTATCTCATATACGGCGCAGGCAGTTGCTAAAGTGCCGTAAGTCTGACAAACTAGCGATGTCCAGAAATCTGCGTAAGTACAAATTTCTGGAGTCGCCAGTGACTTCCGGGCACTTTAGAAACTGCTGCCGCCTAAAAAAACTGACTAAAATACTAAATCTCCCTTTACTGTCTAACACTCCTCCCAAACATAGCCAGACACGTATACACCTCTATCCGCAATCCCCCCTCTCACTCCTAACAATAAATGTATTAACCCCTAAACCGCCGCTCCCAGACCCCGCCGCCACCTATATTAACTGTATTACCCCCTAATCTGAGCCCCCTACACCGCTGCCACCTATATTATATATATTAACCAATAATCTGAGCCCCCTACCCCGCCGCCACCTATATTAACTGTATTAACCCCTAATCTAATCCCCCTACACTGCCGCCAGCTACATTAAATGTCTAACCCCCTAATGTGATCCCCCCCGCCAGCTATATTAAATGTCTAACCCCCTAATGTGATCCCCCTTATTAGAATAGCCAATTGAATTACAGTAGCTCTTATTCTATTGGCTATTCAAATCAGCCAATAGAATTAAAGTAGCTCTCATCCGATTGGCTGGTTTGAATTTGAAGGCTCAAATCAGCCAATAGGAATTCAAGGGACGCCATTTTTAATCGCGTACCTTGAATTCCTATTCAGTGTACGCCGGCGATCGTATGAAGAGGATCCTCCACGCTCCATGGCTCCGGTCTTCAGTTCCAGCGTCACCGATCTTCAGTTCCTGCATCGCCGTTCTTCAATTCCAGATAGGACGGTCTTCTGCTCTGTGATCATCGGTCTTCAACTCCTCCGCTCCGTGCCGGCTGGTTCCTGCAAGAAGAAGAGGTCGCCGCCTGGAAGAAGACTTCTCCACCTGGAACATGACCTTCTCCGCCGGTCTTCAGGACAGGTAAGGACCACTTGGGGGTTAGACTATTTTTAAGGGGGGATCGGGTGGGTTTTAGAGTAGGGGTGTGTGGGTGGTGGGTTGTAATGGGGGGATTGTTCTTTCTTTTTACAGGTAAAAGAGCTGATTACTTTGGGGCAATGCCCCAAAAAAGGCCCTTTTAAGAGCTGGTAATAGAGCTGATTACTTTTGTAATTTAGTTTAGGGTAGGGACATCTTTTTATTTTGGGGGGCTTTGTTATTTTATTAGGGGGCTTAGATTAGGTGTAATAAGCTTAAAATTCTTGTAATCTTTTTTTATTTTTTGCAATTTAGTGTTTTTTTTTTTTTTTTTGTAATATAGTTTAGTGTATTTAATTATATTTTAGTTTAGATAATTGTAGTTTATTTAATTAATTTATTGATAGTGTAGGTGTATTTGTAACTTAGGTTAGGATTTATTTTACAGGTAATTTAGTAATTATTTTAACTAGGTAGCTATTAAATAGTTATTAACTATTTAATAGCTATTGTTCCTAGTTAAAATAAATACCAAGTTACCTGTAAAATAAATATAAACCCTAAAATAGCTACAATGTAATTATTAATTATATTGTAGCTATCTTAGGGATTATTTTATAGGTAAGTATTTAGATTTAAATAGGAATAATTTAGTTAATATTATTAATATTATTTAGATTTATTTTAATAATAATTACGTTAGGGGGTGTTAGGGTTAGACTTAGGTTTAGTGGTTAATATATTTAATATAGTTGGCGGCAGTGTAGGGGGATTAGATTAGGGGTTAATAAATTTAATATAGGTGGCGGCGGTGTAGGGGGATCATATTAGGGGGTAATATAGTTAATGTAGGTGGCAGCGGGGTAGGCGCTCACATTAGGGGGCATTCATTTTAATGTAGATGGCGGCGGGGTAAGAGCTCACATTAGGGGGTACTCATTTTAATGTAGCTGGCGGAGGTGTAGGGGGATCATATTAGGGGGTAATCATTTTAATGTAGCTGGCGGCGGTGTAGGGGGATCACATTAGGGGGTTAGACATTTAATATAGCTGGCGGTGGTGTAGGGGGATCACATTAGGGGGTTAGACATTTAATGTAGCTGGCGGCGGGGTCCGGGAGTGGCAGTTTAGGGGATAAGAACATTATTAAAGATTGCGGTGGGGGATTGCGGTTGACAGGTAGATAGACATTGCGCATGCATTAGGTGTTAGGTTTTATTTTCCAGGTAGTTTAGGGAGTTACGGGGCTCCAATACTCAGCGTAAGGCTTACTACGCCTGCAATTTGTGGTGAGGTGAAAATGGAGTAAGATTTCTCCATTTTCGCCACGTAAGTCCTTACGCTGTATATTGGATACCAAACTGCGCGGGTTTGGTATACCACTCTATGGGCCAAAAAACTACGGCCGAAGGGTGAAATATACGAGCGTAACTTCTAGGTTACGCCGTATATGTGATACCAAACCAGCGCAAAATTTGGCGTCACCGGGTTTTGCGGGCGACGCTGCATATCGGATCGGGCCCTTGAAGCCATAACTGTTGCTAAGTTTACACAGTGAAGAAGTATAAATGGAGAAGAGTAAGGGACCTAGAAAAGATCTTTAAAGTACTTCAACAGACAGAGGCATTGGAGAGGAGCAGTCGCTGAAAAATGACACAGAAAAAGACCTGTGAGAAAGATAAGAGTGAATCCAGGAAATAGCAGTGTCAGAGTGGCCAAAAGAGCTAAGGGTCTGTAGGAGGAGGGGGTGGTCAACTGTGTCAAAGGCAGCTGAGAGGTCAAGTAAGATGAGTATAGAGTAGTGGCCAATATTTTTAGCAGATAGAAGATCGTTAGTAACCTTGGTAAGGGCAGTCTCAGTTGAGTGTTTGGGGTGGAATCCGGATTGCAGGGGGTCAAGCAAGGATTTGTTTGACAGCAAGTTGGTTAGGCTATTGTAAACTAGGTTTTCAAGAAATTTTGATGTAAGTGTAAGCAGTGATATGGGGCGATAGCTTTCAGCAGAATTAGGGTCGAGGGAGGGTTTTTTGAGTATGGGAGTGACTTTTGCATGTTTGAAAGAAGATGGGAATAAGCCGGTAGAGAGAGATAGGTGGAAGATATGGGTAAGAGCAGGAGTGAGGGTGGAAGATAGGGAGGGTATTAGATGGGAAGGGATAGGGTAGAGTGGGCAGGTAGTGAGGCGTGAGGAAGCTAGTTCATTTTCAGTGGCTGGATGGAAGATGCAGAGGGTGGCAGAGGGAGTAACTGGGCCTGTTGATGGAATATTGCAGGTTGGTGTTGGGATGTTGCTTTGGATAGTATGTGTTTTGTTTAAAAAGTAGTCTGCCAGGTCTTGAGCACAAAAGACAGATGGGGGGATGGAGCAGGTGGGTAGAGAAGAGAGTTAAAGGTGAAGAAGAGTCATTTAGGGTTTGAGGAAAGAGTAGATATAAGAGAAGAGAAGTAGGTTAGCTTGGCTAAGTGAAGGGCAGAAGTGTATGAATGAAATCAGGTTCAGAGTGAGTTTTCCTCCAGACACGCTCAGCAGTACGGGAGCATTTTTGCAAATAGCGAGTTTGCTGAGAGTGCTAGGGCTGCAACTGACAGCGTGATGTTTTGCACAGCTGGGGAGGGGCAAGTGTGTCTAGTGCAGAGGAGAGAGTTTTGTTATAGTGGGTGGAGGGAGAAGATCTTGAATGATTTTTGAAAATTGGAGCGAATCCACAACATGTAGATTTCTACAGGTGCGGAGGTGGGATGGAGGAGTGGGTTTAGCTGTTGCATTAATATTATAGGTGACCAGGTGATGGTCTGAAATGGGAAAAGGGCGACAGGTGAGGTCAGATATAGAACAGAGGTAGGAAAATACCAGGTCGATGGAGTGTCCATCACGGTGGGTAGAGAATTGGGTGGATTGTGAGAGACCGAAGGAGGATGTGAAAGAAGTTTAGAGGCAGCATGGGCTGACGGGTTGTCAATGGGAATGTTGAAGTCCCCAAGAATTAGGGTTGGTATATTTGTAGAGAGAAAGTGAGGAAGCCATTCGGCAAAGTTGTCAAGGAATTGGGAGGTAGTTCCAGGAGGGCGATAGATGACTGACACTTTGAGGGAGAGGGGGAAAACAGGTGAATACAGTAGACTTCAAAGGAGGAGAAGGAGAGAGATGGGATTGGAGGAAGGTGCTAAAAAGTGCAGGAGGGGGAGAGCAGGACCCCAACACCGCCGCAATGTTTCTCCCCTGGCCTAATGGTATAGTGAAGACCACCATGTGTGAGAGCAGCAATGGAAACAATGTCAGAAGGAGATAGCCAGGTTTTGGTAATTGCTAAAAGGGTGAAAGCATTTGAAATAAACAGGTCATGAATGGTTGTAAGTTTGTTGCAGACAGAGCGAGAGTTCCATAGTGTGAAAGTGAAAGGAGTGTGTGCGTATAGAATGCATTGGATGGAAATGAGGTTATGTGTGTTGCTTTTATTAACGTTACTATAAGGCGTGAGTTTTTGGGTAATGGTGGGAATGAGGGTGGGTCCAGGATTTGGAGAGATGTCACCTGATGTTAATAGCAGCAAGATAGAAAGTAAGAGTAGGTGAGAATTAGATTTATAGCAGTGGGAGTATTTCTGAGAGGTGGTGCATTTTAGTGGCATAGATTTTAAAATAGAAAGTAGTTCATGAGAGCTAAGGTAAGGAGAGGAAAGGAGAGAGGGGCCTATATAAACTGCATGTGGAGAAGGGTAAGGTATGAGCATGTGAGCCTGCCTGTGGGATAGGCATGAGGCTGTTAAAAAGGAAAAGCAGTTCTGAAAACATAGCAGAATATTAAGTTCAGAATTTAGTTTGGAAAATAAAATATTTAGCTTGCCTCAAATCGTATTCAAATCTTGTTTAATTATTGTCTAATTCTTAGTGCTGCCACTTAAAGATATCACTTAGAGAGATGCAGCTTAGAGAGATGACGTTCTCTGCAAATGTTAAACCCAGCAAATGCTATCCCTAAAGCTGATCTTAAATTTATAGGGCTTGCTGCAAACAGCTGAGTTAAATCAATTAACTGAGTGGAGACAGGGACATGAGTGGCACACAGGTGAGACAATTAAGAACTAGAACTAGATTAAAGGGGTAGATGCAAATAAAACAAAATTGGGTGGGAATTAGTTAATGAATTAGGCTAAGTTAAGAAATTAGGAAATGCAAATGCTGGGGACAGGATATGATCAGATACAGGCATAGAAGGAGGTGTACATGGGGGACACACCATAGAATATGTTTTAAAGCAGTGTTAAAAAAAGATCCAGGAAGAGACAGCAGTTTACATGGGAGAGATACCATAGAATAAGTTTTAAAGCAGTGCTAAAAAGACATATAACAGTATCCAAATAATATTTAACCTTTTAATTGTATGAGTTATTACAGTCTTGTATGTGAACCTTTCCCTGATTAAGTTTCTTCTTTTGTGAGAATGGCGTTTACTAAGAAGTTCTCAGTGATGCAATCAAGGGTAACTCAATAATTCATCAAATTAAAAAAAAAGATGTATCTTTTTAACATATACACAACATACAGTAAACAAAATGTTTGAAGAGACCAAATCAGCCTAAAAATTTGTTTCTCACATCAGTTGCAGCCTTTGTTGTAGGCTGTTCGATTTAAAAATCCCCAAATTATGGAATAATCAAGGCCGCCTAAATATTTTTACCAAACGGCTAAATGCAACAAGTATTGTGCAGCAATTTTCCAAAGATACCTTCAGTGTAAGTGCTTCTTTCTCATTAACTCAATTATTTCCCTACATGAAGACTAAATTTCCAGGTATTTTCTAGCTTCCTTCAACATTCAGACAGAGGCTGGGGGCAGGCAATTGGGGGCAGACACCTGGCGAGCTGTGATGAATGTTGGGGCTTGTGGAGGTCATGGGAGTCCGGGGCCCAGAGGGCACGATGGTGCTGGGCAAGGGGGTAGGTGCGGTAGGCCGCTCACGGAGGTAGCAAGTGTGCAAGGAAGTGCCGGGCAAGGGATTGGATTGGAAGGTAGGGAAAGTCACATTGGTAGTGGGCATGAGCCTCTGGAGAGAGGACAGCAAGCGGTAATGGGGGAAATTTTTAGGCTGGCCTCAATGTTAGCCCAGGGGGCACAAACGTTGTCCCCAAGAGCAGGACATCCTCAGCACCCAGCACTGGGTAGTGCAGAGGGTTTGGAGCCCAGTCCTTCTGTTATTGCGGGTCATGGGGGGGCGGGTGAGCAGGGGCCCGTACTTTCACGGAGGGGTGGGGTGGGCAGAAGATGGAGGCAATTGGGTTTTTCAGCTCAAGGGGGTGTTCAGCAAGCTAGTTATGCTGTGGGGCAGGGTGGGGGTAGCACCTTTCTGGTGACCCAGCTCTGCTTTGTCTTTACAAGTGATCGGGGATGCTGTGGCGGCAGGGAGTCAGGATGCAGTGCAAGCGGTGGTTCAGATGACTGGAGCAGGCCAGGAGGCACTCCCCCCTTCAGCACCGGGACCAGGTGAGACAGCGATGGGTGTGGGTCTGGGGGAGGGTGAGGGGGTATTATCTAGTGATACTGGCTCTGAGAGTGACGACTCCTTGGGGCCAGTCTCTAAACCTCAAAAACGGGTTTTGAAGTACCTGCGTAGGTTGGTAGCGGGGCAGCAAAGGCAGGAATTGAGGTTAGCTCCGGGTGGGGGAGCGCAAGCAGGGCTTCCTAGTCAGGGAGCGATGGGTAGTCCGCCAGTAGGGTTAGGGGCTGCGAGTTTGGCATTGGCAGACAGGAAAGTGGCGTTGCAGGGGGATGCGTACCCCTGCAACAAGCATTTGTTGCATTCGCACCTTAAGGCTAAGGTGGTTAAGAAAATCAGGGATGGCAAATATGTGCACATTTTTGATTTGTCGCTCGAGGCCCATAAGGTAAAGGAGCGGAGTGAGGATGGCTCGGGCCCAAAAAAGGTGAAGACGATAATTGAGTGGCGTACGTGCTTTAAGGTGATGGCGTCATGCCTGGTGGAGGCGAAGCCAGAGTTGAAATATATGGAGACAATAGAGTTTGTTCACAAAACCTATAAGGAAGGGGTGTGGTGGTCTTACGACACGGATTATAGGAGGAAGATGGTGGGGAACCCGCTGCTGACTTTTGGCACTACGGACGTGCACTTATGGCAGCGCCTGGGTTCGGAACGTTCCCTCTCCCCCTTCGGGGGTGAGGGCGGGGGGGAGCAGGCAGCTAGGTGGGGTCAAGAGAAAAGGTCGGGAGTGTTGGAAGTATAACGACGGAAGTGTGACCAGGGAGCGAACTGCTCCTTTCGCCACTCTTGCTTATACTGCAGAGCAGGTCACCCAGGGATTTAATGCGGGAGAAGGAAGGAAAGTGGAGGCCGAGGTGCTGGCAGGGGGTAGCTGGGTCAAAGGGCCCCAACGCCGTTGAGCCTGGACACCCTTGAGTCATGGCTCAGGGCCTACCCGGACAGGCGGGCGGGGGAGCTCCTTCTGACTGGGCTTTGCGAGGGTTTCCTCATTCCGGTGGTGGGACTGGTGATAGGGGCCCAAAAGAAGCGGAACCTCAAGTCGGCGTATGAATACCCCGATATAGTGAGGGAAAAGTTGGGCAAGGAACTGATGTTGGGGTGCATGGCAGGCCCCTTCAAGGAGCCCCCATTGAGGGTTTGGTGGTCTCCCCGCTGGGGGTCGTGCCAAAGAAAGAAGCGGGAAAATTCCGGTTGATTCAGCACTTATCATACCCAAAAGGTAATTCGGTAAATGACGCTATCAACCTGGAAGTTAGCTCCGTATACTATCAGACCAAGCGATGGTTTTGGTACAGCAGGTTGGTGTAGGAGACCTTTTGGCAAAGCTTTACATTGAGTCAGCTTTCCGCTTGTTGCCAATCCCCCCCGGCATCCTTTCGGTTGATGGGGTGCTGGTTTGAGGGTGCCTATTTCGTAGACCGTTGTCTCCCGATGGGTTGCTTGGTCTCCTGTGCATTCTTTGAGACATTCAGTACATTTTTGCACTGGGCTGTTTTTTCGGAGGCACGAGGTGGGCTTATAGCCCATTATTTGGATGACTTCTTGCTGATAGGCAGAGCTGGTTCGGCAGAATGTGCGAGGCTCATGGTGTTGATGAGGGCATTATTTGCTCACTTTGGGGTGCCCTTAGCAGAGGACAAGACCCAGGGGCCGTGCACTCGCCTGACGTTTCTGGGTATCGAGATTGATACCCAGGAAAGGCGGTGTAGGTTGCCAGAGTATAAGGTGGTGCGTATGCTAGCCGCGGTTTCTTTGGCTGCGGCGGCTGACCAGCTCCCGGTGCGGGTGTTGCAGTCGTTACTGGGTCTGTTGAATTTCGCTTGCAAGGTTATCCCGATGGGCAGGGTGTTCAACAGGAGGTTGGAGGGCCCACTAAAAGGGTGCAGTGGGGGTCGCAAGCAGTGTAGGATATCTCAGGACATGAAGGAGGACCTGAGAGTCTGGGAGTTGTTCTTGGAGGATTTTAACGGGGTTTTGTTGTGGAGACAGGAGAGGACATCTAGTCAGGCTCTGCATCTGTTCACAGATGCTGCAGGAGCACTGGGATACGGGGCATACTTCAATGGTGCATGGAGTGGCCTCGGAAGTGGATTGAGAGGGGATGGACCAGGAATCTTACACTCCTGGAGTTGTTCCCGATCGTGGTGGCCATTGAATTATGGGGACAGCGGTTGGCTAATAGGAATGAGATATTTTGGTGCAATAATATGAGTGTCGTGTTTGCTATCAACAATCTTTCAGCCTCTTCCCCTATTGTTGTACGATACCTTCGATGGTTAGTGCTGAGGTGCTTGAGGCACAACATTGACTTTGCGGCACGGCACGTGCCCGGGGTCAATAATGTACTGGCAGATGCGCTGTCGTGGGGCCAATGGGATGTATTTAGGAAATTGGCTCCTGGGGCGGCAAAGGTTGGTGCTCCTTGTCCTTCCTTTCTTTGGCAGGTGGCGGAAGGGGGGACGTACTGACTTCAGTGGTGCAGGCGTCGCTGGCGCCTGCTATCTGGAGAGCCTACGTTAAGCACTGGGCGGAGTGGGAAGTCTTCCTAAAGGGTAAGGGTATTCCGGTAGAATCCGGATCACCAGCTTTGTTGCTTGAATGGATGGTGCGCTTAAAGGAGGGTGGCTGCAGGAAAGGGTCGATGCAAGGAAAGCTAGCAGCTTTGTCCTTTTTTAATAAATGGAAGGGCCTCTCGGATGGGACGAGCACTTTCCTGGTCAGGCAGGTGATGAAAGGTTGGGGTAGGATCGAGGCCAAGCCGGTGGATAGGTGTGAGCCCATTACCGTGCAGAGGCTAGCGGTGTTATTGGCGGTACTCCCAGAGGTGTGTGAAGAAAAGTACGAGGTCAGCTTGTTCAGGGCGGCATTTGCAGTTGCTTTCTTTGGGGCCCTGAGGATCGGTAAGCTGGTTAGTCAATCCAGGTTGTCCATGGGCAGTGGTATCCAGGTGCTGCATGTCAGGTTTGACATGCAAGCACTACTGTTGTTTATCCCTATATCAAAGACCGATCAAGAAAGAAAAGGCGTGTGGTTGTCCATACAGCAGCAGGATAGTTTAGAGTGTTGCCCCATCCGGCTTTCTTTGGATTTCTCAGCAAAGAGACCGAGGAATCCCGGGCAATTTTTCATTCATGCGGATGGGTCCAACTTGTCCAGATTTCAGTTTAGAAGAGTGTTGGAGGAAGCAGCTAAGTGGGTTGGCCTTGACCCCAGTGTTATTGCTCCCCACTCATTTCGCATCGGAGCACCACTAGTGCGGCAGCCGCTGGGGCACCGGAGCGGGAGATTAAGAGGTTGGGGAGGTGGAGTTCCAAAAGGTATAAGTTATATATTAGACCTCTTAAGAGTAACATATAGTTAGCGTTGGGTTTAAGTATGTTAAGGGGTGGTTAGTAATGCAGGTTCTCGTTTTCTTTTAGGTTTAAGAACCCCTCCTTGTAGGGCGTGGATAGTCGGCCATTCATATGTACATTGGGCGGCCATTCACGCTTTGAAGCGCCCGGGCGGCCAGCAGCTGGGATTTTGACTAGATGTGGTTTCTATTAGATGGCTGGGGAGGAGGGGAATGTTGTGGAGTGATTTGCCGGCTTGTCTTGAGGAGCCCTTTCTTCGTTGGGGTCGGCCTTCCTTGATAGTGCTACATCTGGGAGGAAATGATGTGGGGAGTTTGCCTGTGCTGGAGTTGGTGGCTATCATTCAGTCAGATGTGCGGTGGTTGAAAGCACATTTCGTGTGGCATGGTCAAATGTGATTGCTTGCTTGCAGTGGCGGCATGTGAGGGTGCACCGTTCAGCTTACCATATCCGGAAAAAGCTGAATAGAGATGTGGGGAGGTTGATCGTGGAGGAAGGTGGTTTCGTAATCAGGCATGATTATATCTTAGGGGACTGCAAGTGACTGTACAGTCCGGATGGGGTCCACTTAACGGAAGAAGGCATAGAGCTGTTTTTGGCTAATTTATCAGGGGCGCTTCGGCGGCATGTCCTTTAGATATTCCCTAGGGGTGGCGGCAAGAGCTCCATTATGGGGGCATATAGGTGGTATCTCTTGTGGCGGGGTCCCGGCCGAATAATTTTTATGGTTACCGCGAGGGTGTGGTCGAGCTAATGGGAGGGGCATGATGTTGCAAGTCGCAGCTTGTAACGCCTCTCCCCGCGGGCCTGCTGACCTAGAAACCCCTTGAGGATGATGCCAACCCCTGAAGGGCAATGCTCGGCAGGAGCATTGCGATAACCAATCCGGGCCGGTGACCTCACTACGCTTGCTGTAAATACTAAGTTAGTGTTAGGTATAGGATATAGATTAGGCTCAGATGCCGCCACCTTGGATATAAGCCTTAAGCTTAACAGAAAAAAGTTTAGAGTTTGCTTGGTTTGTTTTAAATAAACACGACCTTGCTCCACGGTCTTACACCTCCAAATATGTGTCTGTGTATTTATTGGGTAAAGGTGGGAATGAAGTCATGGCGATTTGACCCTTATGGATAATAATAATAATAATAGTAATAATAATAAAAATTCCTACTATGCATTAACCCCTTTAACAACAGCTGATGTAGCCTATACGTAAGTTGTCTGTAATAGGGTGGGTCTAGCCAATAGGAGTGATTCTGGGATTTTTATTCATGCCTCAGCAATGACCTGTGGTCTAACAGTCCTAGAATGCCCTTGCAACAGGTGATAAACAGGGTATAAAACTGCTGTTAACAAGTTAAATCTACTTAGAGTAGAGCTTTAATAGCATAAGAATATTTGTGATTAAAATGGGTCTGTTTTAGGGCTCATTTCCATAGCCTTAACCAGAATACCCTGCTCCAGTGGAAACACTGCTGGGGTTTTCTGTGGAGGTTTGTGTAAGTGTGCTGTACAATGACCCCTTGTATGTCACTAGATTTACATTAAATGTAATATATGCCTTTGACACACGTAAGACACTAATATTAACAAGTACTAGCGCTTAAAAAAAAATGTCTCCTTATTTTAGTCCTAGGAGATATTGTTTTGCAAGCTGTGCTGGACTACCCTAGCTATTTATATAATAGTAGCTAAGTAATGCATTTATTCTGTACGCCGTGAGCATAATTAAAATCTGATGCCTGTGTTTTCACAGCTCAGTGAACATGTTAACACAAAACCAGTGGATTCCTGAAATGTCTCCTTTGGGAATAAATTAATTTTTACACATATAACTGCTTAGTGTAATATTTTAATTATGCTCATCAAAGGCAATTTTCAACTTTATCTATTAATGTTTCCCCTCAGTGTGTTTGAAAATGCGCATTAGCGTGACAAAGGTAAACAAACGCAAGTGGGTTTTACACTTCATTGAAAAGCTGGTTGTGCATTTCATTTTCCCTTCCACTTGCAGCAGAGTTCCAACATTTGTTTTCTTTCATTTATAATTATTTATGGGTAAAGTGTTTGATTACTTATTTAAGATTCTGTATTAAAGTGATAGAAATATTTCTATGTTGCGCTTATTAAAAAAAAAAAAAAAATGGTTTAAAAAATAGAAAATAGGCCCCTTTTAACATCAGATGGATAGACAAGGTGGAATAAGTGCAAATTTTATAGTTACTTCCCAGAAACATCAGCCATAATACATTAGTGCATAATTGAATGTTATTTTCCTTAATTTAAGGGACAGTCACATCAAAATTAAATTTTCCTGATTCAGATAGGGGCATCTATTTATCAAACCGTCAACCGCAAAAACGCTGGAGTCCCGCAGCGTATTTGTGGCAAGCCTGATTTTCCTTAGTTATCAAACCCTACAAATCGGTAAAAGTAGAATTTGGTGACGTAACATACGATCCGCCGGACTCAGTCCGACACAGATCGATGCTTACGTCACTACAGATATTCCGAACGCAAGTTCGGCACAATCTGACTACTTTTGTAAGTTATCAAACTTCTACCAGATACGCTCGCTACTATTCCGGCCCAGCGTACCTGGTTTTCAATCTGCACCCTGGAATCAATGGGAGTCGGAAAGCAGCGAAAGCTCATGTTCGCAGCTGCCAGATATCCCATTGATTCCTATGGGAATGTTTACACCTAACACCCTAACATGTACCCCAAGTCTAAACACCCCTAATCTGCCCCCCCTACACCATTGCCACCTACATTATACTTATTAACCCCTAATCTACCGTCCCTACACAGCCGCCACCTAAATAAAAGTTATTAACCCTTAACCCACCGCTGCCGGACCCCGCCGCAACTAAATAAACTTATTAACCCCTAAACCGCCACTCCCAGAGCCCACCACCACCTACATTATACTTATTAACCCCTAATCTTCCGCCCCCTACATTATATTTATTAACCGCTAATCTGCCCCCCCCCTACACCGCCACCACCTACCTACTTTTATTAGCCCCTAATCTGCCACCCCCAACGTCGCCATCAATATATTAAATTTATTAACCACTAAACCTAAGTCTAACCCTAACCGTAACACCCCCTAACTTAAATATAATTTAAATAAATCTAAATAAATATTCCTAGAATTAAATAAATTATTCCTATTTAAAACTAAATACTTACCTGTAAAATAAACCCTAAGCTAGCTACAATATAACTAATAGTTACATTGTAGCTAGCTTAGGGTTTATTTTTATTTTACAGACAAGTTTGTATTTATTTTAACTAGGTACAATAGTTATTAAATAGTTATTAACTATTTAATAACTTCCATGTTAAAATAAAGACAAATTTACCTGCAAAATAAAACCTAACCTAAGTTACAATTACACCTAACACTACACTATAATTAAATTAATTACCTACATTAACTACAATTAACTACAATTAAATAAAATTAAATAAAATTATCTAAAGTACAAAAAAAACCACGAAATTACAGAAAATAATAAACAAATTACAAGATTTTTAAACTAATTACACCTAATCTAATCCCCCTAACAAAATAAAAAAGCCCCCCCAAAATAAAAAAGCCCTACCCTACACTAAATTACAAACAGCCCTTAAAAGGGCTTTTTGCGGGGCATTGCCCCAAAGTAATCAGCTCTTTTACCTGTAAAAAAAAAATTACAACCCCCCCAACATTAAAACCCACCACCCACACAACCAACCCTACTCTAAAACCCACCCAATCCCCCCTTAAAAAAACTAACACTAACCCCTTGAAGATCACCCTACCTTGAGAAGTCTTCACCCAACCAGGCTGAAGTCCTCAACGAAGCCGGCAGAAGTGGTCCTCCAGACGGGCAGAAGTGGTCCTCCAGACGGGCAGAAGTCTTCATCCAGGCGGCATCTTCTATCTTCATCCATCCAGCGTGGAGTGGCTTCATCTTCAAGACATCCGACGCCAATAGGATTGAGCTCACATTCTATTGGCTGTTCCAATCAACCAATAGAATGCGAACTCAATCCTATTGGCTGATTGGATCAGCCAGTAGGATTGAACTTCAATCCTATTGGCTGATTGCATCAGCCAATAGAATTTCTCCTACCTTAATTCTGATTGGCTGATAGAATTCTATCAGCCAATCAAAATTGAAGGGATGCCATCTTGGATGATGTCACTTAAAGGACCCTTCATTCTTCAGTCGCTGTCGTCAGAAGAGGATGCTCCGTGTCGGATGTCTTGAAGATGGAGCCGCTCCGCGCCGGATGGATGAAGATAGAAGATGCCGCCTGGATGAAGACTTCTGCCCGTCTGGAGGACCACTTCTGCCGGCTTCGTTGAGGACTTCGGCCCGGTTAGGTGAAGACTTCTCAAGGTAGGGTGATCTTCAAGGGGTTAGTGTTAGGTTTTTTAAGGGGGGATTGGGTGGGTTTTAGAGTAGGGCTGGTTGTGTGGGTGGTGGGTTTTAATGTTGGGGGGTTGTATTTTTTTTTTACAGGTAAAAGAGCTGATTACTTTGGAGCAATGTCCGGCAAAAGGCCCTTTTAAGGGCTATTTGTAATTTAGTGTAGGGTAGGGCTTTTTTTATTTTGGGGGGGCTTTTTTATTTTGTTAGGGGGATTAGATTAGGTGTAATTAGTTTAAAAATGTTGTACTTTGTTTATTATTTTTTGTAATTTAGTGGGGGGTTTTTGTACATAGATAAAAAAATGTAATTGTATTTAATTGTATTTAGTTTAGGGAATTTATTTAATTATAGTGTAGTGTTAGGTGTAATTGTAACTTAGGTTAGGTTTTATTTTACAGGTGTATTTGTATTTATTTTAACTAGGAAGTTATTAAATAATTAATAACTATTTAATAACTATTTTAAATAGTTAAAACAAGTACAAAGTTGCCCGTAAAATAAAAATAAACCCTAAGATAGCTACAATGTAACTATTAGTTATATTGTAGCTAGCTTAGGGTTTATTTTATAGGTAAGTATTTAGTTTTAAATAGGAATAATTTATTTAATGATAGTAATATTTATTTAGATTTATTTAAATTATATTAAAGTTATGGGGTGTTAGGGTTAGACTTAGGTTTAGGGGTTAATAAATGTAATATAGTGTCAGCAACGTTGGGGAAGGCAGATTAGGGGTTAATTAATGTAGGTAGGTGGCGGGGGTGTAGGATAGGGGGCAGATTAGGGGTTAATAAATATAATGTAGTTGACGGCAGTGTAGGGGGGAGGCAGATTATGGGTTAATAAATATAATGTAGGTGGCGGCGGTGTAAGGGGGCAGATTAGGGGTTAATTAATATAATGTAGGTGGCGGCAGGGTAGGGGGTGCCAGATTAGGGGTTAATAAGTATAAAGTAGGTGGCGGTGGGCTCCGGGAGTGGCGGTTTAGGGGTTATTACTTGTATTTAGTTGTGACGGGGTCCGGGAGCGGGGGTTTAGGGGTTAAACACTTTATTTAGTTGCGGCAGGGTCCGGGAGCAGCGGTTTAGGGGTTAATACATTTATTAGAGTTGTGGTGGGCTCCGGGAGTGGCGGTATATGGGGTAAACAGTTTAGTATAGTGTGGGTGTTTAGTGACAGGGTACCAAGAAAGCTGTAAAAAAGCCGAAGCGCAGTGAGATCGATGACTGTTAGTTAACAACAGTCCACTGCTCATCGCCCCGTACTTGGTGCGCGGCTTTTTGACAGCTTTTTTGATCATTTTGGAGAACGTATTCAGGTCCGCGGCAGCGATGTTAGGCGATCTTAGGCGAGCGTATTGATGTCGTTGAATGCAAGTCAGTTCACGCTTTGATAAATAGATGCCAAAGCATGCCATTTTAAACAACTTTCCAATTTACTTTTATTAACAAAATGTGCATAGTCTTTTTATATTTACACTTTTTGAGTCTCCCGCTTCAACTGAACATGTGCAAGAGTTCACAGAATATACATATATACATTTGTCATTGGCTGATGGTGTCACATTATAAAGGAGGAGTGGAAAAAGAGATCAATTTGAAATTTGTCACCAAAAAGATCTACTAATCACTTGAAGGTGGGGTAATTATAACCACCCTATAACCTCCTTAAATAAGCCTACGTACGTTAAGGAAGGTAGTGCCTAATGCCAATACAATATGATTTAGAAAAGTAAAAGGAGAAAAGTAAGCATTATAGTGGCACACTTGGGGAAGGGTGGTTATATACAATATGAACTGTGTGGAGTGTAGGTAAATTAAAACTTAATATTTAATATGGAATATAAAATATATATGGACCGTGCCACCAAAAAGTTAAAAAAATAATAAAAAATTCACAAAAATATAGAGTCACTGCCTCCTCTCACTCATCATACAAGATAACCTTATGTAGATTCAATATTACAATAAAGAGACTGGCAGATTAGGAACCTGAGTAGCAAACAGGGTAGGGTAACAATAACTGTGTTACACCTTTCCAGGAAATAATCAATCCACTAATAGGAACGGAAGATCCCTCAGGATCACCTAGTGTCCCCAGAATAAGTACTCCTGACCGTTGCAATTTTATAGGTCGCTAACTGCAAAAAATGGGCAGTGACTCTATATTTTTGTGAAATTTTAATTATTTTTCAACTTTTTAGGGGCATTGTCCACATTTATTTTATATTCCATATTAAATGTTAAGTTTTAGTTTACCTACACTCCACACAGTTCATATTGTATATAACCATCCTTCCCAAGTGTGCCACTATAATGCTTCCTTTTCTCCTTTTGCTTTTCTTGATTTAATAAAGGTCAGGCGGACATGAATCACTGTATCGAATCATGTCGGCTCGACATCGCTAAATGCCAACAGCATACGCTATATGCATTTAACATTGCACAAACATTTCTGGTGAAATGCTTGTGCAATGCCGCCCCCTGCTCACTGGCAGCCAATCAGAAGCTAACAAGGGCCGTCAATCATCCCGATCATATCAGATTGGGATGATTTCAGTCCGCCACCTTAAAGGTGGCGGAGAAGGTAAAGAGCATCGGTCTTATGACTGCTGCTTCTTAACTTCCATTTCAGGCGGATCTGAAACAATGGGACTCCAAAGCAGTACCTGCTGCTTAATAAATGGACCTCTATGTGCTATTGCATTGTCTTGTTATCATCCATCTGTTGATTATGTAAATATTCTGTATTTACTGGTCCATTTAAACATTTTACAGGTTGAATAATTGTTGATCTTAATGTCTCTTCAATGATTCTTATTATACAGGCTTGGCTGCTTCTTCCAATCAATACCAAAACACAATTCCCTGTAGTCCTGCTTCCTGAGTGGCCAGAAAACCTGAAATTATTTTACATAAAAGTGAGGGCAGAGCTATAAACTGCCAGTGTTGTAAAACAAGGAATAAAAAAAGTTTACGCCGGGGTTAGGTTCCAGAAGGAATGGTTGTAAATCGAAACCATTGTAAATTGAAACCCAGTTTATACTGTAAGTCAATGGGAAGTGAGGGATTTAGGTTCCAGGCCCCTCTCAAAATTGTCATAAGTAACACCTAATACATTATTTTTAAAGCTTTGAAATTAGGACTTTAAATGCTAAACAGCATTATAAACCTAATAAAATAATCACACAACACAGACTTAACTTGCATTTTTCTGCAAATTGTTCTTTCTATGCATTACAATCTGGACTGATTTATAGACAGGAAGATCTTGTTCCTTTGAAATCTGCTTGATAGCTCAGGTCTGGTTAAACTGATTAATTTCAGCTTGCTTGACTCTGCTGCAACACAAGCGGACAGCTCCACCTACTGGCTATATTAATCAATTCACTGCTTCTCAATGCTTTTCAATAGCAGTCACATGACTGGAAAAAAGGTTGTTATTCTGAAACGGTGTAAATTGAACCGTTGTAAACCGAGGGCCACCTGTACTCAGGTTTATGTAGACATTTTTGTTACATTTAAAACTTGTACTTTTAACACCACAAAAGAAAATGTAGCAGTTTCATGTTCCTTTATTTTCATAATATACAACAATGTAAACTTAACCAGAACAAGGATTTCTTTTATTGGTTCCCCAGAGTTTCCTTTTTGCATTACACATTATCAATTATTTTGTCAGTTAGTTGAACCAGAAATGTTTCTATATATTCATTAAATATGATCTCTGATTTATATACATTAATCAAAATGCTTACACTCTCATATATCATGAACTTTTTACATTTAGACTACAATTGCAATGTTTACAAATACATCATTCTTGCTTTTTATACATAAAACCTTACATTGCATGGTGTTTCATCAAATATTGGGCCAGATTATACGTAGAGCGCTAAATATTGCATTAATGAAAGCAATATTTGCACTCCACTGTGTAATACCAGAGCACGCTAATGTGTGCTGATATTACAAGTTCACAGCAATGCAAACGCGACCTTGTGTTTGCATTGCTGGGAATCATTGCTCTTATGAAAACTCGCTTCCATAGGCTCATAGGCTACTATGGCAGTCTTGTTCTGATGAAGGGAGTAAGTCACGCAACAATGGCAGCAAATATTAATATATATGTATATGCTGATATACATATATATTTATGTGTTAATATGTATATATACACATATTAACACATAAATATATATGTATATAAGCATATACATATATATGTATTGGGAACACACAAATCCCATAGACCACAATGTATAGGCCGTTTTTTTTCTTACACCCCAATCCCACCAATTTTAACCCCAAAATACTGCCTAGTGCAATACTTTTATTAAAAAATAAAGATGCCCCATCTTTATTTTTTAATAAACTACACTAGATAGTATTTTGGGTCCATTTGGAGCAGATTTATAAAATTAACCAGAGATCTGATCTCTGGTTAATTTTCTAAGCACTAATTGCTACCGCAAGCTTGCGGTAGCAATAACCTGCCATAATGGCTGATTAATTATCACGCACCCACAAACTGGCAAATTTAACCATTTGCGGGGGCACAATAATTTAGCGCTTCACTTGTAATCTGGCACATTATGTTCTAACGGTACAGAAATTTGCAGGGTCTGCTCAAGACCTCACTGCCTGGGTCCAACAATGAAATAACACCCCAAATATCTGTCTACTAAAGTCTTAACCCAATCATAATTAGCACACTCAAAGATTTAAGTTCAGCAGATTAAAGTTTTACATTTTGACACTTTTTACTTTCAACTACTAATATGCGTGCTAGTTAGAACGGTTGCGATATGGCTTATCGTGACCAGTGTAGCAACATATGAACAAATGAAGATGACAGCTCAAGTGAAACTTTATAGATTTATAGAAGAAATATTTATATAAATACAGGATGTGGTGAGCAAATACTCAAAAGGTTCTAAAGGCAGGTCAGGCAAAACAGGTAGAATAGGTACAACAGCCAGATACAGCCAGATCATACAATAGGTAAATATGTCCCGCAGGTGTAATAGACAATTGTGGCTTGCAAGCACAATCAACAGGTATTGTGTGCAATCCCAATAGGCAGATGTGGACTGGAGGTGCAATAAGCAGATATAGCCTTCAGGCACAATAGGCAGACTTGACCTGCAGGTATGATATTCAGGTATGGTCTGCAGGTACAATTCACAGGTATGGTATGCAGGTACAATATTTAGGCTTGGTCTGCAGGTATGATATTCAGGTAAGGTCTGCAGGTAAAATGCTCAGGTATGGTCTTCAGGTGCAATAGGCAGGCATGGTCTGCAGGTGCATTAGGCAGATATGGTCTGCAGGTATAGCCTGTAGGTATAATAGGAGCGTATAGTCTAAGGTACAATAGGCAGGTATAAAAGGCAGGTATGGCCTGCAGGTACAATATTCAGGTATGGAGGGGCGGAGCCTAGCCATTCAGAATAATGGCTGTGTCTTGCTAGAGCTCCCGAGCTGAAAGTTGTCCCAAAACCTTTATATGCTATAATTTAGGCTGTAGATAACCTCACAACCTATCCCATGAACCGGGGAGATCACACCACACAATATACGCAACTTGCTCACAGAAACAGAAGCATTTAACAGCAGTATAGCAGCAACATGTACGACTAGGCCAAAGGCCTTACTGAAGTTTGGATTGAAGTGCGCCACCGGATCAGTATATTCCCATCCCAAAAGATACAGACATACAAGAAGATTAGTGCTCTTATTGGACACCGGAGACTATAGCAGGGGACACCCAATACAGAACCAGTCCGACAGGGAAACTGACCATGAACCCGTGTTAAAGTGAGATGCGAAAACAGGCCTGATACCAACATCCACTCACGGTAGGTCACTGCGGTTGTAAAATAACTGAGGGGCACCTATAACTACCCAGTGGACCTTGAACTAGCTGAAACCAGCACCATATATACTACGGGCCTAAATCATACAGCGTAGATCGCACAATAGTTTAGTGAGGTAACACCTGGGCACTTCAAATCCTGAGATGCCAGCTTCTTAAATCCGTGCTCGAGAGAATACCTTATACAGTATGTACCTGGGGCATTTGCTTACTAAAGATACTTAGGAGAGGCTATTTGATGCTGATATCCCCCTAGGGTCTATTTGACATCCTGGAGCATGCACAGTAAACAGATCAGGTTACTGTCAAAGTTTGCATCCATGGCACAGAAAAAATCTGGCATTAGTGACAAGGGAACCAAAACAAGAAATATAGTTCACTACCTTAAAAGTGCAGATACATTCACAGCAGAAGACAGCACTATGGCAATTGAACCCAGAACTGATGATCCTGGACATGCTACCACACTGACTTAAGCGCCACCGTGTTATGTAACCAAAGAGGACCTGAAGAGCCTCTCTTCTAAAGAGGACATTAAGGGCATTGTAACCGAAATTAAGAGCCTTTTTGGAGAACTACGTAAAGATGTCATGGATTTGTCTCAGAGAGTCGTTACTATGGAAAACTCACAGGGCACTTTACAGGAAAAGATCAAAAAGGTCTCATCGCAGACCCAGCAAAATACAAGAATGGTACAGAGTTTGATGGAACACATAAAAGATTTGGATAACCGCAGCCAGCGGAATAACCTTCGTATTCGGGAATCCCCGAATCCATTAACACTCCTGCACTTCCGGGATATCTCCAGGATCTTTTTCGCGTGATCAAAAAAGATCCTGGAAATCGCAGTAGAGAGAGCACATAGAGCGTTGCACTCCAAGCAATCCCCTAAAGCACCACCAAGGAATGTTATCCTCCGGATACTAAATTATAAAGATAAAGAGGAGATACTGCGACACAGCAGGAACAAGCACCCTCTCATGCATGCTGGTGTCAGCCTTCAGGTGTTCTCTGACATAAGTCCTGCCACTCTCCAGAAATGATGAGAACTTAAATTTCTTACCACAGTATTGCAAGACAACAAAATCCCTTATCATTGGGGGTTCCCAACATGTCTCATAGCAACTGCTAGAGACAAACCGGCTTTATACCGATCATTGGAGGTCCTGGCCACACTGGGTATAGAACCCCCCAGCCCAGATATACAACTACCCTCAGCATCAAAACTAGGAAAAACTGATACCCAAACCTGACCCCTTCACTGAGAACTGTTGCTGACTTGTTTATGGAAAAGGTCTTGAGATGTGGACTTGCATCTGCAAATCTTTAATAAGAAGCATTTTGACTCAAGTTAACACTCAGGTCTGTGAACTAAGTTGATGTTTGAAATGTTAGATGTTTCTAAAATCTATTGTTATACTGAATGTGCTAAGTTACGCTGAAGTGGTACTAGCTTCCTCCCTTTACCAGTAACCCCTTCTTTCCCTCTCCCCCTCCTCTCTTCCCTTCCCCCCTTCCATCCCCCTTCCCTTCCCCTTCCCTCCCCCTTCCCTCACCTCCCTCCACCCTTCCCCCCCCTTCCCTCCCCTCCCTCTTCCCTCCCATCTCCCTCCCCTCTCCATCCCCTCCCCTCTTCCTTCCCTCCTCTCTCCCTTCGCTCCCCTCTCCATTCTCCTCTCCCCCTCTCCTCTTCCCCTCCCCCCTCTCCCCTCTCTCCCCTTCCCCCTCCTCCTTCTCCCCTCTCCCTCTCTCTCCCCCTCCTCCCTATCCCCTCCCTCTCCCCCTCCTCCCCTCCCCCCCCTCTTCCCCTCTTCCTCCTCCTTCTCCCCCCTTCCTCTCCTCCCCCTCCCCTCTTCCTCATTTCCCCTCCCCTTTATCACTGCCCCTCACAGCAGGGGGGACATTTGGAATCAAAATGGGATCTTTGAACAAAAATTGTTTAATTCCTCGTGATGTGAATAGCACCTTTAGATACCTGTTGAGAAGAATTTAGACTCACACTATCACTCAGGTCTATGATTCAAGTTAATGTTGAAAAATGTTGTTTGTTACTAATACTTGTTGATATACTGTTTATGTTGGGTTGCTCCCTAGTTTTTCTAATTTCTCCACCTTTCACAATAACCTCCCTCCCCCATCCCCCTCCTTCCCCTCCCCCCTTTCCCTTCCATGCCACTACTCCTTCCGCCCTCCTTCCCTCCCCTTCCCCTCTCCTCCCCTACCCCTTCACCTACCCTCTTCCTTCCCCTCCCCTTTCCTTACCCTCCCCTCCCCTCTCTCCCTCCCCCCCTTTCCCTCCCCTTCCTTCACTTTTCCCTCATTCTTCCTCCTTACCCCTCCCCGCATCTCCCTCTCTTGCCCCCTCTCCCTGTTCATCCAATATCATTAATTTATATTGTAACACATTTACAAAGATTGACAATCTTGTACTTATGGCAATAATACAAATTATTAATTTGTTAAGCCTTTATCTTGCTTTTTCAAAAGGGCCAACTACAGACATATACCCTCTAGAGTAACTTATTAGATTTGATATACGGGTACGGTAAAATTGAACCTGTAAATTAGATTCAAACATCAAAGGTACAGAGGAGAACCGATACAACTTGGTGCTTCACAAAAACTTTTCTTCATGCTATGACTACGGCACAGGTAGCCGAAACGTGTCAGCAGCACTAGTGGCCACCATCCTGTATCTATGCACTTTGCTGAAGTGTGTTCGTTGCATGTTTACGTTGAAGTTGCTGTTTTTAATGGAATAAAGAAAAGTTTTTGTGAAGCACCAAGTTGTATCGGTTCTCCTCTGTACCTTTGATGTTTGTTTCTACTCCAAGCCAATGAGGATACCGTTTACGGACTCCAGACCAAGCCCCCTCACCCGCACAATTGGATTGCACAGCGGATCTACACTGTGACGTCAGACGCCGACTGGAAGCGGTTACAGGGTCTCACTGAAGTCGAGGATACCTGCATGCTTGAACAGGGGAGCAGTTAGAGATATTGCACTGCTTCCCCAGGACCGAGCGCAGACATGGACTCGTGAGTAAAACCGGTGTTATAACCGCTCTCTTCATTATCTATATGTATGCACCTATTGTATAGGGTGAGGGGTGAAGCTTTATCCTAATACACACACGGAAGGGAGAAAATAACTTTGTCTTTCTTAACTGTAAATTAGATTATCTACTGCCTTGCATTCTTCTCCTCAGGGCCCAGTAAACAAAATGGAGTTGGAATACTTGCACACCACAAGGTCCCCTTCCAGCTGCAGGGGGTTGAGAGAGACAAGGATGGTAGACTACTTATAGTAGTAGGTCTCTTATATGGTAGGGTGGTTACATTGGCTAATGTATATGCCCCTAACACGGCACAGCAGGTCTTTTTTAGAACACTATTGAATAAACTTTCTGAACTGACCAAGGGAATAGTGATTCTAGGGGGGGATTTTAATGTACCGCTACATCCGAGATTAGACACCTCCAATGGCGCGTCTAGTGTCTACCACCACATCCTGAAAAAAATTGTCACTACTCTAAAAAAACATTTGGCGTATATTGCACCTGGTTGACTTGGACTTCACATATTATTCTAGTTCACATAAGAAATACTCTTGCATCGATTACTTTTTTACAGACTCTCAGGGCATTGCATATGTCTCCCACAGTGACATCTCTCCTATTACGTGGTCGGATCACGCTCCAGTTACCTTTGAGATGACGTGGCCAGATAAACCCAGTACTCCTTTTATTTGGAGACTAGACGATACACTTTTAAATAATCAGACAATTACGGAAGACATAGCTACACTCCTAAAAGAGTACTTTGACTTTAACATGACAAACGAAGTAACATTACCCACAGTGTGGGAAGCGCACAAAAGCGTTATAAGAGAACATTTTATCAAACATAAACATAAAGCTAAAATTCTGAGGCAGCGTAGAGAAAAGTACAACCTCCTATTGCAAAATATTTAGAGCTTAGAAACACAGCATAAACAATATTCAGATATGGTCT
Organism: Bombina bombina; assembly: GCF_027579735.1. NCBI lineage: Eukaryota > Metazoa > Chordata > Amphibia > Anura > Bombinatoridae > Bombina > Bombina bombina. The sequence goes on from NC_069501.1 coordinate 573,507,642, forward strand.
GCAGGTGTAAAAAGGCAGGCATGACCTTTAGCTACAATATACAATATGCAGGTTTAGCCTGTAGGTATAATAGGCGGGTATAAATGTTTATATCAAAATTACCCTTCCCAGGAATAGAGCTAAACTCCATAGCCCAAGCTATTTTATCAATGCGAATGATATATTTTTTTTTTTTTAAGTTTTTTTTTTAAGTTTTCAAACAAGCTTTATTGATGACAAGAGTCTTATTACAAAAAAAAAAAACATTGCATCATGACAATATTGTGATACATAGGCAAAATTTAAAACATATTATTATATATATCCCCACCAAGCTGTAAAGTTATAACATAACAAAGTGATAACCAGAGGTTGGGGGGATTCAATAAGGCACTGAAAAATGTGATATTTAACGTTGCTCTTGTCATCTGCAGCATATTAGCGGTTCATTAATTTGAGCTTGTCTCCTCGAACAATAGCTCTCGAAACAGTAAGAGTCCAGATTTAAACAAGATATGGGTTTAAAACTTATACATCAGGTTAACATGCAGATTTGTCCCAAGATATACCCAGCATAACTTTTACACAGAGCTGGGTGTGTCAAGATACCTGATGTCTGAGAAGAGGGAGAGATAAAGGTAGGAAGTGTCAGGGGGAGGGGAGGAAGGGGAAAGAAGAAAAAAAAAAAGGGGGCGGGGTAGGGCAGAAGAGTAGGGTAAGAAGGAGGGAGTCAAAGAGCAGGCGGGAGGTCGCCGGGCTAGTTAGGGGAGAAATTGCAGTGCGAGTTGCATTTAAAAGCTATAAATTACAGCCCCCATGCGAATGATATTTTTAATTAAAATTAAACCTGTTGCTTTATCCTGCTTTTTTTGCATATGATCCAACAATAAAGGATCTTAATCACTGATATCTTGAATACATTTCATTTAGTACTAGAGCTGTTGCAGATGCTACTATACAATTGTGTAGTCCTTGTCTCAAGGCTGCCTGAAGTTCAAATCATCCTAAAGGGGTTGGAAAAAACTGAAGAAGCAGAGACAGCTCAGCTCCATTCATGGAAAGGGACAGCACCACCATTGCTAATACTGTCATTATGACACAGTGGAGGAGTGGCCAGGGCAGGCAGCGTCCTCAATGAAAGGGCAGTTTGTTACTATGCAATGTTTGCTTTTTTTATTACAATAGACAGGCCAGGTATCTGCAGGTACAATAGGCAAGTATGGCCTGCAGATACAATAGACAGTTATGGCCTGCATGTACAATAGACAAGTATGATCTGCAGGTACAATAGACAGGTATGATATGCAGGTACAAATAGACAGTTATGGCCTGCAGGTACAATAGACAGGTATGGTCTGCAGGTACAATAGACATGTATGGCCTGCAGGTACAATAGACAGGTATGGCCTGCAAGTACAATAGACAAGTATGACCTGCAGATACAATAGACAGTTATTGCCTGCATGTACAATAGACAAGTATGATCTGCAGGTACAATAGACAGGTATGATATGCAGGTACAATAGACAGTTATGGCCTGCAGGTACAATAGACAGGTATGGTCTGCAGGTACAATAGACATGTATGGCCTGCAGGTACAATAGACAGGTATGGCCTGCAGGTACAATAGACAAGTATGACCTGCAGATACAATAGACAGTTATGGCCTGCATGTACAATAGACAAGTATGATCTGCAGGTACAATAGACAGGTATGGCCTGCAGGTACAATAGGCAAGTATGGCCTGCAGATACAATAGACAGTTATGGCCTGCATGTACAATAGACAAGTATGATCTGCAGATACATTAGACAGGTATGATATGCAGGTACAATAGACAGTTATGGCCTGCAGGTACAATAGACAGGTATGGTCTGTAGGTACCATAGACATGTATGGCCTGCAGGTACAATAGACAGGTATGGCCTGCAGGTACAATAGGCAAGTATGGCCTGCAGATACAATAGACAGTTATGGCCTGCATGTACAATAGACAAGTATGATCTGCAGGTACAATAGACAGGTATGATATGCATGTACAATAGACAGTTATGGCCTGCAGGTACAATAGACAGGTATGGTCTGCAGGTACAATAGACAGGTATGGCCTGCAGGTGCAATAGACAGGTATGGTCTGCAGGTACAATAGACATGTATGGTGTGCAGGTACAATAGACAAGTATGGTGTGCAGGTACAACGGACAGGTATGATATGAAGCTACAATAGACAGGTCAATTCTGCAGATACAGTAGGCAGGTATGGCAAGATGAACTATTTCACTCTATCAAGTGTGTTGAATGTCATGTTTTTCAATAAACAAACATTTGTCTTCAAACAAATTATAAATGGCTAAATGCTAAAATGAACAAATGTTTTGCTATTTATTAATTCCTCAGAAAAATAAGCCAACTAACAAACAAATGCATGTTAAAATGGTTGTTGATTTGACCATGTAATTTGCATAATTTGTATAATTTGAATAATTATTTTTCTTTCTACATTGTGGACAACCATATGTATAAAACAATGTATAATTCTCTTATAATATTAAAGATATACAAAGATGACAAATTTATCAAGTTCATATAATTATATGACCACATATGGGTAGTACGTTTTATATATTTGTCTAATCTTTCTATCTATCCATCTATCTATCTATCTATTATATATCTATATACTGTATCTATCTATCTATCTATCTATCTATCTATCTATCTATCTATCTACTGTATATATAATTTACAATTAGCCACAGAAACAAACAGGACAATTAAAATGATAAAATTGCCTACAAAGAGGTAGGGCACACTAGTTTATTTTGATTAATGGAAATAAATCTATTTGTGGAACAGATGTAAAAGCCACAGTATCTGAAAAAGAATCCTGAAGGAGGGGATTTGAATAAATTAATGTATTTGATATCCAATTTTCTATTTTGTTTTGACCCTTTGGAGAGTGAATTATTTTCTCAGGGTCAACTTGTCTCCAATTTGTTTTAGCAGCATAATCGACTCTTAGGCTGGAACAAACAATATTTTTTGGCTGGCTGCTATTAGAGCTAGTTATCTCAGTATTCATGGAATATAAAGCACACAAATTAGAGTTTTTTTCTGTAATTTTTCTTTTATTGTTAGCATCTTTTTAAGCATCAACTATTCTAACCATCAAAGGTCATGGCGTTTTTAAATTTTGAAAACATATTTTTAAAATATGCATTTAATGGGACAGTCTACTTAAAAAATGTTTTGTTTAAAAAGATAGATTATCCCTTTATTAATCATTCCCCAGTTTTGCATAACCAACACTGTTAGATTAATACACTTTTTACCTCTGTGATTACCTTGTATCTAAGCCTCTGCAGACTGCCCCCTTAACTTTTAACAGACTTGCAATTTAGCCAATTAGTGCTGACTCCTATGTAACCCCATAGGAGTAAGTACAATGATATCTATATGGCACACATGAACTAGCAGTGTCTAACTGTAACAAAATGTCAAAATGCACTAAGATAAGAGGCAGCCTTCAAGGGCTTAGAATTTAGCATATGAGTCTACCTAGGTTTAGATTTTATCAAAGAATACCAAGAGAACAAAGCAAATTTGAAGATAAAAGTAAATTGGAAAGTTGTTTAAAATTGCATGCCCTATCTGAATCATGAAAGTTTAATTTTGACTTGACTGTCCCTTTAAAACAATAAGCTTTTATCATTATAGGTTTTATGTACAAATGTTTGCTCTAAAATTTAAATGTTATCTAATTTTGCAACACAGACATATTTGTGAGGCATAGTCAATCAACGCTGGTTTCATACAAGTTGTTGGCAATCATGCATACCAAGATCCAGTATCCACCAGAATGATATTTTTGCAAAAAACAATGAACATGCTCAGTAGGACTCCACTAATGTCTTTCTTAATACGTTTAAGGTGGAGTGTACAGTGGAGGAAGCTTAATCAGCCTCTTACTGTATTGTCTGGCCCCTGTAATTAAAAAGATGCTGAAATGTAGATCCAACCACAGGAAGAAAACCAACTACATTGAATTTAATATAATAGTTAAGCAAAATGTAAATCACATACCATATATAGAGCTTCTGTAAGAAATGAACATAATGCATTCAATTTTATTCACTGGCTTCCACATCCCACGTACTTTGCCCAGCCAATAAGGAAGGCCAGCTGTAAATTATCAATGGATTGTAGCAGAAAGGTTTTAATTTGAGACAGACTGGAAGGGTTCCATAATAATTGTGTTCAAGCACAATACTTATAGATTTCCTAAAGTAGAATATGGACATTTTAGCATTATATTCTGCACACTTTCTATAAGCTTATTGAAGCAGGGTCTTGTGTTTTTGTGAAGCTACTCCCTTTTATGCTACAGTTACATATAAATATTGTTGCTGGGTGCTCTGGTGAAGAATCAGTGCCATAAAGCACATTTTGATACATTTTCTGTGTGCCGCTGATTTAATTTACCCCACAGCTTACAATAGAGTTCTGCATTTAGAACATTTGTATTGTGATTAATCATGGGTTTTTGTGGCACATTCACAATATAGGACATCCAGCACAATACAGCTGCCCAAGGTATGAAAAAGCACATGAGATTGCTGGGATTTATTTTTATATGTGGGACAGTGTCACGTAATGTATCAATACTGTGCATACTCTTGTTTTATACTTTTGATCCTTTTAAATTGGCTCGTGTTACAGCTGAGTATTACAGCCATTACTGGAGAGAGTCCGCTGGATTTCTCTTCAGCTTGTACATAGATACAATTATTTTTGTATTTTATCCATGTGAGTATATTTACAAACACATTGGTATATCTTACATGTCATATGACAAGTGGCACCCCTGTTTTTTTATATTTTATAGAAGATTATGCTGGCAGGAGCTTGTTGTTTGAGTCTGAAGGAGACACAGCAGTCTGGATCCTATTTTGACATATTTGTAAGGAGATTCAACATTGAACTATAGGCGTACGTCGGAGATATTGCAGGTTTGGTTCCAGACCACCGCAATAAAGGGAATATAGCAACAAAGTGAGTCACGCTATTTTTTTTTTGTTTCCCAGTTCATTTAAAATGTATATTTATACTATACTGTAGTCTATTAAGTGTGCATTAGCATTATGTCTAAAAACACTGTACATATTTTAATAAAAAAATACTTTATTGCTTAAAAATGGTAATCATCATCTGAGCCTTCAGTGAGTCACAATCTTTTTGCTGGTGGTATGTATATGTATATTCATGTGTATTTATGCGTAAATGTGTATATAGACTTGCTCAACACAGGGTTCCAAAAATCTTCAATTTATAAAAAGAGCAATATCTGTGAAGCGCAATAAAGCGAAGCGGAATAAAGTGAGGTATGCCAATATATATGAACTTTTAGCATATTGTTGGATACAACTGTATGCTTGTATACGTGTTTATATATGCTTATTTTTATTCATGAACAATTACATGTCTGTGCGGTTTTCTGCTACAATCTAAGCATGTTATTTCTGCTCTTACTTGTGTTTTGAATAGCAGAGATCCCTGTTTAACATGTTTTTGACTCAGTGCTTATTTTTTTATTGTATCACTATGTATGGAGTACATACTGCTAATTCTTTACTTTTGTACTCTGCTGTACGGAATACAAAAACACTTCACAAATACAGAATAATAAAGATAAAAATCAATAAAAAGTATTACAAAGTCTATAACAGGATGCTCCCTATGTTGGAGTTATAGTTATGTGCCAAAGCGACTGTTACTAGCCGCGCTGAAAATAGAGTTACTTTTACTGAATTGGCAGAATATTTTCAAAAGAATAATTTTAATTCCAGTTGCTTGTGAAAAGGCGTCTCCAGGTTCTATGAAGATGATATTTTACAAACGCATGGATGAGCATCATCTAAAAACGTAGCCGCATTTACGCAAACAAGCTGAAATTCTGTAAGGGTGATGGATTTAGCATGTCTTCCTTCTAAAATCTCATTAGAGGGGAAATCACTGATGGCCTCCTATATTCATGCATAGAATAAAAAGCTTTTTAGGTTTCCTGTAATAGAAATGAAAATGTAAACATCGCTGTATGTAGAATTTCCGAACACAATTTTTTAGAGAGTTTGTAATTTAATTTTGATGTCTGGGATGCAGAGATAAATTGAATGCCAGAATCCTGCTCTTTTATTAAATATATTTATATCTACCTCAAAGTAAATAATATGTTAGGAAACCTATCCAGGCTTTTACTATGAGATAATGCTAGCAGTTTACAGGAATATGTGACAGGGTTTATGCATGTGTGAATCATGATAAAATAAGTATTTTACATCAATGTCTGTGTGTCACCACATTTGTTTGCTTGTTACTACTAGAATCAGTCTGTAGATCTTAGTCTTTATACATTTGTAACATGGCAACAGTATCTCACTGGGATTGGTAATTTGAGCTAGATTGAATTTTAATTTTTCCTCTGTGGCTATGTCTTGCTGATGCTTTACTGAATATATTTTGCTTTTAAATAATGGCCATGCATGGGAGCCACATGTAATAAAAGGCAGTCAAACAAAACTGTCCACCCATAATTGCGATGAACAAGCAGAAAACACTGTACGTCTGCTACCCTATGTATCATTGCACAAGGGATAGGTCTTACAACTCCAACCCGTGCGCTCACACAACCAATCGCTCTAGTGCAGGGCCTGTCAATCACCAGGAACAAACATGTTAGGGGTGTTTTATCACTGCCACCTCATTTGGGTTTAAAAGCAGCATCTGCTGCTTAGTACATTAAAGGGACATTAAACACTTTGAGATGGTAATATAAAATTATAAATTGTATATAATAAAACAACTCTGCAATATATTTTCATTATTTATTTTGTCCTTTTTGCCTGTAATTCAATTCTGAAATTGTGAGCTTTTCAGTTCCTGTTAGAAACGGAAGTGCAGAACACTGTTAAATCCAGCACAACCATTGGCTGCACACTCTAGTGACCTATTTATAACTGACCCTAATTGACCACAGCAGAGAAGGTAACACAAGTTACAACATGGCAGCTCCCAGTGTTTTATAGACACTAAAACTTTACACTTATTTTGTCACTTTTTAAACAACTAATGAAACTTTAAAAAATACATCTACATGTTAGTCATGGACTGAACTTTTCTTTGAATGCATCATTCTATCTAGCATGTATTTAGCGTTTAATGTCCCTTTAAGCCCATGGTGATATTTAGCTTCTTTTGACATTCTTGAAGAATTCACGAAACTTGAGATGAAACTGATTGAAAATACCCATCAAAGTAACAACAAATGATTGTCAATAAATGGACATGAAGTCTAAATTACAATTTCATGATTTAGATACAACATACAATTTAAAAAAAAAATCATTCAAATTTACATCTTTTATTTCATTTTTCTCTTGATCTCCTTTTTTAAAAGTTACTTTATTGAACCCTATATGGTAGCAGTGTTTGCAACAATGTTTGTAACAATCTTATACATATAGGTTTAATTTCTGGGCCTTCCTCAATATGCCATTATGGAAAAGAGGCACATTTCAAGAAAGGCCAAGAGAAAGTGATACAATTATATTAAATTAACTTTGAAATTGTACGCCCTGAATTTTTTACTTTCATGTCCGATTAAGGTTTTTGCAACCGTAGTCTTTTATAAATGAAACGTTTTTGAAAATTATAATTTAATTGTAAATATTTCAAAAGATGCAATATCAATAGTTCTGGAGGCAAAGATTCAAGCTTTGCCTAAATTAAATTAGATACTTTGAGATCTTTTAATTTGACTTCATCTCTCTGTATAGATATAAAGATGGATGGATAGATAGATGATAGATAGATAGATAGATAGATAGATAGATAGATAGATAGATAGATAGACAGATAGTTTATGGATGTAAAATTTGTTTAGTCTAAAAGATTTGTTTTGAATTTTCCCCAATGTTTGGTTTGGCCGACTTTTTTTATGTGTGGACATTCATTTTGATGGATAATTTGTTACCGTTATTTTCAATTCAACATGTAATATATACAGCTGCTTTTAATGAAAACCTTACATTATAGAATTTGACTATTTAAAATAAGCTATATTTAAATGCTAACAGAACAAATAAATAGCTGATTGAATTTTAGTTAATGATTAGCTCACAGAGCCAAAGAGGTCACACAACTCGCTCTAGTCAAAGTGATTGAAAATATCTGAGGCTTGATTGGACACGCCTGTATGACTAACATCAACATTTAGTGTCTCACTGGATGTTCCTAAAATCAGTCATTAGTATTTCTATGGCAGGATTGGACAAGGGACGATGGTCACATAAATGGTCAGAACCCCATGTACATCATTACAAATAAAGGGGCTGGCTAGGCAAACAATATAACCCCTACCCCCCTTTCCTAATGCTTCCTGCACATTTTTGTAGGTGCCCAATGTCAAGAATGAATTAATCTATTTGGGGAAGCAAACATTCATTCTTCATCCATTTTGTCCAATAAGTATTCAGCTGTTTGTGTATCTGACAAATCATTGAATCTGACTAAATTAGTACAAATGTGTTTTACAAAGCAAATTTAACAATAGAAGTACATGATGTACTTCGGTTAAAAGTTTGATTTTGAAACTACTGTCCCTTTAACTAATTTTTACGTTTACTGTCCCCTTTTCCAGCAGTATAAATGTGTCTATGTGTTTAGCAGCTTGTTTGTATACTGGCACGTCTTTACCAAGGTGTCAGTATATTTGCTAAAGTGTTGTGTGCATAGCCGTGCTGTAGTTGATTTATGGCATTAGACATCAGCATTTAAAAATGTCAGGCTGCAACTTTATAAATCAAAGATAACATTTTAAATCAAAACATTTTGGAAAAAAAAGCAAGTGCCCTGGTAATCTTTTATCGTAACACTTAGGACATCAGTGCTTCATCGCTCACAGTTCAGAGCCAATCAAATATGGGAAAGGTCTTATTTTCCCCAAATATCTTATTAGCGTGAAGCTTTCCTTTCCCCCACCCGATCAAAATCAGCTGTAGCAGGTAGTCATTTCCTTCCTCCTGATCTTACGGTCCAGCAGGCTTTGTCGTATGCTATTAGCACATTGCAATTCCATGTCAAGCCGTTCGAAATGTCAACAGTTTTGCACGGTCTGCCTTTCCCATATTTATTTCCTCTCTTCTGTACTTTGTCTGGTGACCCTATGGCTTTTATTTATAGACAGTATATTTTAGAAAGGTTTAATTCCCACCCATATAATTCTTTTCTTTGTGGTCATTTACAAAGACTTAACACTACTGTATTTTATTGCAGCATTCTGCATGTGAAAAAAAGTCACACGTCAGCTTCAGCAAAATTATACCAAAATTATACGACGAGCCCATGAAAACTATCAGCTGACTGATATACACAAATTGTGGACACAAAGATTTGTTAAAATGCAGTACTCTAAGGGCTCAGTTCTATAAAGTTCTCCTGACAGATTCTTTAAAAAAAAAAAGTCTAAAAAGTTCAATGCTTTGACATCCTACATTTCTATATACAATGGGAGACACATAATTTACAATACATTGTTCAATACAATAAGCAGTTTAAAACGGTAATAAAATTACTAAGTAATTTAAAGTATGATTAAAATGGTATTAATATTATTTAATATTTGTATCAAAAGTATTGCCTTTGGACTTTGCAGTAGATGGAAACATGTAAAAGCATATTTATGCAATATTCATATTTAATAAAGTGTTTTGACTGTGTATTTACTATAAATAATTCACATTCCAATGTTCTGCTCACAGCAGAATGTTATATGTATTAATAAATAGACATTCCTATATTTATATATCTGTATATTTCTTTACCTATATATAATAATTTATTTATATATATTTATACTGTATATGCTACTAAAATACTATCAGATATATGTAGAAATATGTGCTTATGAATAAATAAAACATATTCTTGTATGTGAACAACATTGGAAGGAATGTGAAATATTTTCATGTCAGGTTAGCACACTTGAGAATATGTGATCGGGTTTGCACGCGAGTAGGGTACTAGGTTTTTTCCCAACTTTTTTTGCTCTATTGACTTCCATAGGAGAAAAGGTTATTGCGCGCTCAATGTTCTAAGTTCTGCTTTTTATGTGCGTCAGGATAGCACGCGAGCGATACATTTTTACTTTCAACTTGTAATACGAGTGCAACCCGCAATGTTCAAAAAGCTTACTTCTAATGCAGCTAACAATCGAGTGGCAGTGTTAAAGGGAATCCAATTTTTTATTTTATGATTCAGATAGAGCATGCAGTTTTAAGCAACTTTCTAATTTATTCCTATAATCAATTTTTCTTCATTCTCTTGGTATCGTTATTTGAAAAGGCAGGAATGTAAGTTTAGGAGCCGGCCCATTTTTTTATTTTTTTTGGTTCAGCAAGCCCTGGGTAGCGCTTGCTGATTCATGGCTACATTTAGTCTTTTTGTAGGTGACCAATGTCAAGAATGAATTAATCGGGGGGGGGCGGAGCCAGCCTGGGATCTGACCGGTCGCACTTTACATCAGCTCCGCTGGAATAGTTTATAATTTCCCTCAAATTGACCGTCAACCCATCATAAATATACCACACAGACATCTCTGGATACTAAGAAGGGCTGGAGAAACTTGGGGACATTCAAAAATTATTATGAGGTGAAAAGAACAGCTGGATATTAGCCTGCTTAGTGATCAGCCTAACCGGGAGTTGCTGGATCCTCTCCCACGTGGAGGCCAAGAAACATGGCTTCTGACTGGGAGTGTGGCGTGCAATCCTTGCTATGTGCCCACTTTCAAAAACTGGAGCGTGAACTAACCCTGGCATTTTCGTCTATCAGCAGCAATTTGTCATCCAAAGACACCCTGCAAGGCTTACCAACATCCAAATTTTTACAGCCTGCACCTAAAGATCACTACGCCTGACGCCAGCACTTAGAGCTTTAGGTTGGTCTGATACAGATAGCTGCAGCCACGCAAGTAATTTTAAGCCCTTACATAACGTTAGAATGCAGGTTGGAACTCAGCAAGCACCTATATGGTCTAGTCGCACTATGGAGGGAGAAGTGTCTGACCGCTTACCGGATAACAGCATGGACTCTGAGGTATGTGAGAACCGGCTGTTACCTACATTGAGCAGATTATTCCAGCCAGTGCATCAGCATGAGCAGTTCAAGTGTGATGTCTATACTGCTACCGAGCCCTCCTTCATGAAGGAATGGCTTGCAGAGTGTGAGACTAGCCCTGCACACCTTCAGATTATGCCTGTCTTTCCTAAAACTGTGCAGAGGGAGTTGTGGGACATGGGAGAAGCCTTTGCAAAGTTGATCTCATACAAAATGAAACCAGCCTTAACTTCAAGGCGTCCTAAGCTGTGCATGTTGGAAAATGCTCTTGGGCTCTCACAACAACACAGCCAGCGTGAAGAACTTGCTTTAAAACTGCCCAGAATCGGAATGGGATAAAGTAACTTTACATCCAATCTACAAGAGGACTATTGTCTTGCAGCTTTGCATGAGATTGAGACACTAGACTCTTTGGCCTAGATTTAGAGTTGGGCGGTAGCAATCAAAACCAGCGTTAGAGACTCCTAACGCTGGTTTTTACCGCCCTCTGGTATTTGGAGTCAGTCATTAAAGGGTCTAACGCTCACTTTTCAGCCGCAACTTTTCCATACCGCAGATCCCCTTACGTCAATTGCGTATCCTATCTTTTCAATGGGATCTTTCTAACGCCGGTATTTAGAGTCTTGGCTGAAGTGAGCGTTAGAAATCTAACGACAAAACTCCAGCCGCAGAAAAAAGTCAGTAGTTAAGAGCTTTCTGGGCTAACGCCGGTTTATAAAGCTCTTAACTACTGTGCTCTAAAGTACACTAACACCCAGAAACTACCTATGTACCCCTAAACCGAGGTCCCCCCACATCGCCGCCACTCTATTAAAATTTTTTAACCCCTAATCTGCCGACCGCCACCTACGTTATACTTATGTACCCCTAATCTGCTGCCCCTAACACCACCGACCCCTATATTATATTTATTAACCCCTAACCTGCCCCCCACAACATCGCCGCCAGCTACCTACAATAATTAACCCCTAATCTGCCGACCGCAAAGCGCCGCTACCTACGTTATCCTTATGTACCCCTAATCTGCTGCCCCTAACACCGCCGACCCCTATATTATATTTATTAACCCCTAATCAGCCCCCTCAATGTCGCCTCCACCTGCCTACACTTATTAACCCCTAATCTGCCGAGCGGACCGCACCGCTACTATAATAAAGTTATTAACCCCTAATCCGCCTCACTCCCGCCTCAATAACCCTATAATAAAAAGTATTAACCCCTAATCTGCCCTCCCTAACATCGCCGACACCTAACTTCAATTATTAACCCCTAATCTGCCGACCGAATCTCGCCACTACTGTAATAAATGGATTAACCCCTAAAGCTAAGTCTAACCCTAACACTAACACCCCCTAAATTAAATATAATTTAAATCTAACAAAATAAATTAACTCTTATTAAATAAATTATTCCTATTTAAAGCTAAATACTTACCTGTAAAATAAACCCTAATATAGCTACAATATAAATTATAATTATATTATAGCTATTTTAGGATTTATATTTATTTTACAGGTTACTTTGTATTTATTTTAACCAGGTACAATAGCTATTAAATAGTTAAGAACTATTTAATAGCTAAAATAGTTAAAATAATTACAAAATTACCTGTAAAATAAATCCTAACCTAAGTTACAATTAAACCTAACACTACACTATCAATACATTAATTAAATACAATACCTACAAATAACTACAATTAAATAAACTAACTAAAGTACAAAAAAAATAAAAAAGAACTAAGTTACAAAAAATAAAAAAATATTTACAAACATTAGAAAAATATTACAACAATTTTAAACTAATTACACATACTCTAAGCCCTCTAATGAAATTACAAAGCCCCCCAAAATAAAATGCCCTACCCTATTCTAAATTACAAAAGTTCAAAGCTCTTTTACCTTACCAGCCCTGAACAGGGCCCTTTGCGGGGCATGCCCCAAGAAATTCAGCTCTTTTGCCTGTAAAAAAACACATACAATGCCCCCCCTCAACATTACAACCCACCACCCACATACCCCTAATCTAACCCAAACCCCCCTTAAATAAACCTAACACTAAGCCCCTGAAGATCTTCCTACCTTATCTTCACCTCACCGGGTATCACCGATCGGTCCCTGGCTCCAAAATCTTCATCCAACACAAGCGGGGGCTGGCGATCCATAATCCTGCGGCTGAAGAGGTCCAGAAGAGGCTCCAAAGTCTTCATCCTATCCGGGAAGAAGAGGCGATCCAGACGAGCAACCATCTTGATCCAAGCGGCATCTTCTATCTTCATCCGATGAGGAACGGCTCCATCGTGAAGACCTCCAGCGCGGATCAATCTTCTTCCGACGACGTCCAACTGAAGAATGACGGTTCCTTTAAGGGACGTCATCCAAGATGGCGTCCCTCAAATTCCAATTGGCTGATAGGATTCTATCAGCCAATCGGAATTAAGGTAGGAAAATTCTGATTGGCTGATGGAATCAGCCAATCAGAATCAAGTTCAATCCGATTGGCTGATCCGATCAGCCAATCAGATTGAGCTCGCATTCTATTGGCTGTTCCGATCAGCCAAGATGGTTGCCGGTCTGGATCGCCTCTTCTTCCTGGATAGGATGAAGACTTTGGAGCCTCTTCTGGACCTCTTCAGCCGCAGGATTATGGATCGACAGCCCCCGCTTGGGTTGGATGAAGATTTTGGAGCCAGGACCGATCGGTGATACCCGGTGAGGTGAAGATTAGGTAGGAAGATCTTCAGGGGCTTAGTGTTAGGTTTATTTAAGGGGGGTTTGGGTTAGATTAGGGGTATGTGGGTGGTGGGTTGTAATTTGGGGGGGGGGTATTGTATGTGTTTTTTTACAGGCAAAAGAGCTGAATTTCTTGGGGCATGCCCCGCAAAGGGCCCTGTTCAGTGCTGGTAAGGTAAAAGAGCTTTGAACTTTTGTAATTTAGAATAGGGTAGGGCATTTTTTTATTTTGGGGGCTTTGTAATTTCATTAGGGGGCTTAGAGTAGGTGTAATTAGTTTAAAATTGTTGTAATATTTTTCTAATGTTTGTAAATATTTTTTTATTTTTTGTAACTTAGTTCTTTTTTATTTTTTGTACTTTAGTTAGTTTATTTAATTGTAGTTATTTGTAGGTATTGTATTTAATTAATGTATTGATAGTGTAGTGTTAGGTTTAATTGTAGGTAATTGTAGGTATTTTATTTAATTTATTTATTGATAGTGTAGTGTTAGGTTTAATTGTAACTTAGGTTAGGATTTATTTTACAGGTAATTTTGTAATTATTTTAACTATTTTAGCTATTAAATAGTTCTTAACTATTTAATAGCTATTGTACCTGGTTAAAATAAATACAAAGTTACCTGTAAAATAAATATAAATCCTAAAATAGCTACTATATAATTATAATTTATATTGTAGCTATATTAGGGTTTATTTTACAGGTAAGTATTTAGCTTTAAATAGGAATAATTTATTTAATGAGTTAATTTATTTCGTTAGATTTAAATTATATTTAATTTAGGGGGGTGTTAGGGTTAAAGTTAGACTTAGCTTTAGGGGTTAATAAATTTATTAGTGTAGCGGTGAGCTCCTGTCGGCAGATTAGGGGTTAATACTTGAAGTTAGGTGTCGGCAATGTTAGGGAGGGCAGATTAGGGGTTAATACTATTTATTATAGGGTTATTGAGGCGGGAGTGAGGCGGATTAGGGGTTAATACATTTATTATAGTAGCGCTCAGGTCCGGTCGGCAGATTAGGGGTTAATAAGTGTAGTTAGGTGGAGGCGACGTTGGGGGCGGCAGATTAGGGGTTAATAAATATAGGGGTCGGCGATGTTAGGACAGCAGATTAGGGGTACATAGGGATAATGTAGGTGGCGGGGGTGTACGGAGCGGCAGATTAGGGGTTAAAAATAATATGCAGGGGTCAGCTATAGCGGGGGCGGCAGATTAGGGGTTAATAAGTGTAAGGTTAGGGGTGTTTAGACTCGGGGTACATGTTAGAGTGTTAGGTGCAGACGTAGGAAGTGTTTCCACATAGAAAACAATGGGGCTGCGTTAGGAGCTGAACACGGCTTTTTTGCAGGTGTTAGGTTTTTTTTCTGCTCAAACAGCCCCATTGTTTTCTATGGGGGAATCGTGCACGAGCACTTTTTTGAAGCTGGCCGCGTCCGTAAGCACCGCTGGTATCGAGAGTTGAAGTTGCGGTAAATATGCTATACACTCCTTTTTTGGAGCCTAACGCTGCCATTCTGTGAACTCTAAATACCAGCGGTATTTAAAAGGTGCAGCCAGAAAAAAGCATGCGTAGCTATCGCACCCCTTTGGCCGCAGAACTCTAAATCTAGGCGTCTGTTTCCTTTGAAACGTCGTGTTATGTCATTGTCCCCTACCCAACTTTGTACTTGAATGAGGAGCAGTGTCATGTCTTGAGTTGAATCACAGTCTAGCACCCTTATGACAGTCACTGACTTGATGCTCTGGGTTATGACTTTAGCAGGCTGTTTAGCACTACTTTATTTATCTGTATGGTTCAGTTTGCTTGTTTTTTGTTCAATACTATATACTGCCTTAACTATTTTAAAACTCAAGTTGAGGTAAACCTATACCTACTCTTCTTATGTTATACTGGGTTCAGTTTATACAGCATGTTGAGTGAAATCTATGATACTAATTTATGTCTGCCAATATATATGCCCAATATGAAAGGTCTCATTAACTACTATTTCTTCTAGAGGAAATCTTTCCAGTCCAGCATGTGATTCTGTTTGATAATATTCTATAACTACCTGCCTGCCACTTTTCTATATGTACTTGTTAACTATACATTATTGATGCTTTACCAGGCCCACACCAACAATGGACACAGATGATTCTAAAAATATTTGTTCTAGTATCACTAGATATCTACTCCTATGATTATTTTGTCTAACCTCAGAGAGATGATATTATTCTAGTTTATACTTAAGGAAATCAAGACAGAATAGGTCTATTGTCACTACAGTGTCATTATTCTTCGCTAATCGCCAATTCTAGGAACCATAATCTCATCTTCTGGTTTAAGTCCCAGGATTTAGCTTATTAAGGTAATGAGGTACTGTGTGTGGCACGCCAATTTCTTCATCTAACTCAATGTTGTGGGTACATAACTTTTTTAATTGAGCACCCTCCATGGGGTATAGGGCCCATACCCAGGTGGAGGGAGTTAAATTTGCATAAAAGTGGACAGTAACCTGCTTGAAACATAGACTTCTATACAAGTGCTCTTATTATCATTACTATAACTTTTTTAATTGAGCACCCTCCATGGGGTATAGGGCCCATACCCAGGTGGAGGGAGTTAAATTTGCATAAAAGTGGACAGTAACCTGCTTGAAACATAGACTTCTATACAAGTGCTCTTATTATCATTACTATAATTACCTTATTGCTACAAAGACTAATGTAACGGCCTGGCCTGTTTTAAGTTTGTTTGCACTTCTATGGTGCCCCATCTCCAACCTACTTATGACAATCTTTTATAGTTCAGTGTGTTTTATTTCAGAATGGTCCCATGCTAACTTCCATAGCCCATTTTTGCCTACGCACATAATTATCTTATTTATGGTAGTCTGCCATGGCTTTGCCTAAGCAGACTACAGGTGTCGTCTATATAGCACATCTTATGACAAATCAAACCATAGAGATTAATATACTTGCTGAACTTAACACAAACAGATATGCCTACTATTGGGAGCCTGGCAGTCCTGGAAAAAAAAAAAATTATAAGTCACAAACTATTTGATACTAAGTTCAGCTGCTTAGCTTACAAGTATTTTACTGAGAACTCTATCATTTTAATATGAGGCATATTGTGCACATACATAATTTGCTGTTGTGGACATAGATATCTTGAGATGCATAGCTCTATTTTGAGGCCTGCAACAGTGCCTCTAGGGCAGGCAGGTCCTGCTTAACTATTGTTATTTCTGGCCTTATTATGTACCATATTTCAAATAAGCTCCATAAGCTATGTCAGCCCTGTGAATAGGTATACCATCACTTCATACCATATTAGTTACCTAATACACTTCAATACCCACCTCCCCATCCCCCGCTATTGCATAATACGCCTCCTAGTTTAGGAGGACTTTCTCCGCGGTTTTTCTAACTAATACCGCAACCTACACTATTCTTTTATTCGCCGTTCTTAAACTTTACCATCGTGTTGATTTATATTTCCTGTTTAACACTTATGTTTATACATACTTAACAGATTTTACCATAGGCTTAGCACCTAGCTTGTACCAAATATTCTGAACTTACCTTATTGTTCAAAGACTTCAACTTTTGTTATTCCTTGAAATTATTTTTTTGTAAGCCTTATTAAAATATAGCCTAACTATAGCCTTAAAATAAAAATAAAATAAAAAAAATATATATAAAATAGAGGTTCTCCGTCAGGGGTCCATGAGTGGCCCTGACACACCACTGCTTACCTGCTTTATATTATACTACAGCATCTGTGCGATCTACAAGTGGCCGCTTATATCTTATAGTAGGTAAAATGTTTGAACAGAGTTTATTGCTCCTATCTAATGGGTGATTTGTCATTTAACTGTTTTTATATACCTATACGATCTTGTTTTGGCAGCTTACTCTGTAACAATTTATGCTCCTTTTTATTATGTACTGACAGTTAATGATTGTTTGTTTTGAAAAGAACCTCAATAAAAATGTATTTAAAAAAAAAAAAAAAAGAATGAATTAATCTATTTGGGAAGCAAACTTTTGTTTTTCATCCATTTTGTCCAATAAGTATTCAGCTGTTTGTGTATCTGACATCACTGAATCTACATAAATTAGAACAAATTTGTTGACAATAGAAGTACCTTATGTACTCAATTTAAAAGTTTGATTTCGACTCTACTATCCCTTTAACTAATTTGTACTCTTACTGTCCCCTTTTCCAGCAGTATACATGTGTCTATGGCCCATATTTATCAAGCTCCGTACGGAGCTTGAAGGGCCGTGTTTCTGGTGAGTCTTCAGACTCGCCAGAAACACAAGTTATGAAGCAGCGGTCTAAAGACTGCTGCTCCATAACCCTGTCCACCTGCTCTGAGCAGGCGGACAGGAATCGCCGGAAATGATTGAGCTGCTGGTGCAATGTTAAATGCGGAGAGCGTATTGCTTTCCGCATTTAGCGAGGTCTTGCGGACTTGATCCGCACTTTCGGATCAGGTCCACAAGATCTTTGATAAACAGAGGCCTATGTGTTAAGCAGCTTGTTTGTATACTGGCACGTCTTTACCAAGGTGTCAGTATATTTGCTAAAGTGTTGTGTGCATAGCCGTGCTGTAGCTGATTTATGGCATTAGACATCAGCATTTAAAAATGTCAGGCTGCAACTTTATAAATCAAAGATAACATTTTGTAAAAAAAAGCAAGTGCCCTGGTAATCTTCTATCGTAACACTTAGGACATCAGTGCTTCATCGCTTACAGGTCAGAGCCAATCAAATATGGGAAGGTCTTATTTTCCCCAAATATCTTATTAGCGTGAAGCTTTTCTTTCCCCCACCTGATCAAAAGCAGCTGTAGCAGGTAGTCATTTCCTTCCTCCTGACCTTATGGTCCAGTAGACTTTGTGATATGCTATTAGCACATTGCAATTCCATGTCAAGCCGTTCAAAATAGGAGTAAATAAAAAAAGCAAGAAGCATAGGAGCCGGCCCATTCTTTGTCTCTGTACCCTGGGTAGCATTTGCTGATTGGTGGCTATATTTAGCAAGTTCTACCCAGGGGGTGAACCAAAAATGGTCCGGTTCCTAAGCTTACATTCCTGCTTTTCGAATAGAGATACCAAGAGAACATAGAAACATTGATAATAGAAGTAAATTAGAAAGTTGCTTAACCCCTTAGTGACCAGACCATTTTTCAATGTTCTTACCGTTAAGGACCAGGGCTGTTTTTACATTTCTGCGATGTTTGTGTTTAGCTGTAATTTTCCTCTTACTCATTTACTGTACCCACACATATTATATACTGTTTTTCTCACCATTAAATGGACTTTCTAAAGATACCATTATTTTCCTCATATCACATAATTTACTATATATATATATATATTTTTTTTTTTTTAAATGCACTTTTTCTAAATTTGACCCCCAAAATCTCTTACCCATCTACAACCACCTAAAACACCCATGCTAAATAATTTCTAAATTTTGTATTTTTTAGTAGACAACCCAGTTTTTTTTGTAAAATGAGTCTCTCAGCTTTGGTAAGTGAGCTGAACAAGGATGTTTCTAGGGTGTGCTCATAGTTCTTTCGCATTCTTATTGTAATCTCTAACAGTGATATGCATGCAGTCTCACTGATATATATGAAAGCTGGCGAGTTTTTCTCACACCGCCTCGCTCCTTTGGCCCTTGCCATGGCTGCTGGGAGTTGTTGTCGTCACGCGGTGATGACATCATCGCCTCTTGCAGCGATTTCCGTTGATGCCGCTCTGTGTGCACCTGTGTGTCCTCCTTGGTGCGAACCTGCTCCTATGTAAGTACCTCCTTAGCCTACTTTCCCTGCCCAAGTGACCATTCTCCTGCTTAACCCCTTTGTTACTGTGAAATATTTGACTGCCTGCCTGTAACTGAACCCTGCTTGCCAAGTGACCATTCTCCTGCTTAACCCTTTTGTTACTGTGAAAGATTGGACTGCCTGCCTGTTACTGAACCCTGCGTTGCCAAGTGACCATTCTCCTGCTTAACCCTTTTGGCACTGGGAAAAATTTGACAGTCTGGTCTCATTTGTTCAGTGCACTATCTGGTGAGCATTCCTTTTATCTTTATACATAGTACTGTTTGGATACTTCTGATTCCTCTATGTCCTGCAATCTCAGTACCTTTGCTGCTTGGTGATTGCTGTTTCTGAACTACCTCATTCCTCTAAATCTGTTTATCTTAGTTCTGGGATTTTTCCTTATCTTTCCACTTGATGCTGGGATAAGAAGACTACTGGCCATCATTGGTCTGATAAGGCAATATCCCACGAGCATTACAGTTTGTCTCAAAAAATTACACTTAGAGGAAAGACATGTTTTAGAATCTAGAAGAAAATGCATATTAAAATATGCTGAAAACAGCAGAATTTGGTTTATAATTTCTTCAGAAATAGTTCAGGTATATACCACTTTAATATACAGGTTGAATTCATGATCCTGTTTTCCAGGCCAGTTAAATAGTTCCGGGCCAGGTAAATAATTGTAGGAAAAATAGGATAAAAACACACTCATTAAAATTAAAAAATACATAACAATTTGTTAAAAGCATGACTTTGCATTTATTTTGTATTTTTTTATCAAAATAGGGTTTTACTCAAGAAACGTGCACAATCTGGAGCCTACCTCAAAATGCTCTCATGTTAATGAGTTATGTTTTAATTTAACACATAATACTACGGACCCCATGTACTAAAGGTCGAGCAGACAAGCTTCTCAACTCGAGAAGTTGTGTGCTCAAATTCCCTACATAAGGGCAATGGCCTAACAGAATCTGCTGCCCTTATGTATCATTACACACTCAAGTGTGCGTGTAAATCCTGCATCTTCTCTTGTGTGACCAATCGTGTGAGAGAAGGGACTGTCAATCACCGAGAGCGAGCAAGCTCTCTGTGATTTCTCCTCGCCACCTCAGAGGTGGTGTATGGTGTAAGAAGCAGTGGTCTAATGACCTCTGCTTCTTACATTGTGGGAAGCAGGAAAACCTGCCTTGCAAGGGCTCCAGAGCAGCTTTTGCTGCTTAGTACATGGAACCCTAAGAAAAATAGGTCAATTGAATAATATAAAAGAGATAAATAAAATATATAAAAGTTTTTTGTTTGTTTTTCAGTTGTATGCTCTCTCTGAATAATAAAGTTTTAATATTGTCTTTCATGTCGGTTTAAACAGCTAATCCAGACACTAGCTAATCATTAACTCACTTGTGTTATCATACTCAAAGAAAAGGGTGAATTAATGATTAGGTAGTGTCTGGTGTTAGAAAGCAGTGAATTTTTATACAATGTAATTATGACAATATTACGGACTGATGATCAAAAATTTGTTGGCATGAAGAGAAATCACGCAAAATCTTTGGTGGCTTTTTGTGCATTATATTGTATGTACATCCAGGCCTCGGCATAGAGAGATAACCCGTTTTCAAGCTAAAAATTGCCTTTCTAAAACACTTTGAAGTACCTCACAGCACTGAAGAGACTCCTTAGATAATCTCACCATAGTAGAGAGTTTTACATTATCGGACCCTTAGTGAAAGATTACAAAGAAGCAGAAGGATACAGTGAAGCCAAGTATGACCCTAGGAAAGCAGAAGAGGTATATAGGTGAGTGTAGAAAAGCAAGAATAATAATTCAGGAACTGAGCATACGTAGTACTAGTAGCCTATTTTTAAATATGTTTACAGTAATTCTCTTAGACAGGTAGAACGACTGAATATTAAATACAATGAAGATGAATATCTTACAGGAGAAATTGAAATATTAAAATGGAAATGGAAAGGGAATAGTGGCTTGAGTGAACAGCGATTAATTGACCCTATGATTGTTCTCCTCTCCATTCTCTTTTATCTGACAAATTTCAATGCAATGATTAGATGAACCGGTCCCTGCTACATTATCTGAATAATTCTAATGCCCTAACATGTATAGTAGTAAAAAAAAAAGTCCATTTCAAACATACTGAAATATATTAGAAAAAACATATATAAAATTGAATCAATTGGTAAAACATTCTCTTAGTACATTAAAATGTGTCTTCATTTCATATACAGTCTCCTTTTATATGTGAAAATAATTTCCAAAGTGGAGCACTGGTTGGGTAGGAAAATAATTATTTCTGCCCTTTAGTTATCTTTTCCACTCAGTAAAAAGCCATTAGATTAGCTTTTTTCCTGTCTTTTGTTGTATCTCATTTTATTAAGACATCTAATTTCAATCCACTATTTTGATTAATATTTTTTTGTAAGTTTTGCTATCCTACCTTATGTGTTAAATTCCATTGCAATAATCTTATACACATATAGCATCAGCATGTATGATGCCATATGAGGCATGTTCCCTTCTGTTCCTGATTAACTCTTTCTAAAGTCAGTGAATTTTCTGATTGGCTATTTTAGCCACAATTGTATAATTTACTTTAACCCCTTAAGGACCAATGACGGAATTATTCCCCCATGGAGCCATTGAGCAAAATGAAGCTGTGTCCTTAAGGGGTTAAAATATTTTTTCGTGGCCCCCATTAATATAATTCAGTGGGGAAAAAAACTTTATCAGACAGGTATACATTTTTTTTGTACATCAAGATACCACACAAGTGAGGGGATTATTAGCAAAAAATAAGTAAATGCAACTTTTTAAGCCATTGGTAATCTCTAACAGTTATATTCTTTGTCTAAAATCATGTGCCTTCCATGTAGGCTTCTCTCTCCATGTGTCGATGAGCATAACCCAAACATTTAAAGAGGTACAAAATTATCTATGTGCCTACCTCACAGTAAATAAAATACAGAAAAAAGTCACTAACAAACACGCACATTCAGAAATACACACACACTCATAAATCCACATACACTTCTACATATACACACACAATCTCATTCAGAAATACACATACACACTCATAAATACACATACACTCAAACATACACTCACAAACACACAAACTCATTTAGAAATACACACACACATATATACATACACTCAAACATACACACACAAATAGACAAACTCATTCAGAAATAAAAAAACACTCACTCATAAATACATGTACACTCATACAAACACACACAAACTCATTTCTAAATACACACACTCACTCATAAATACACATATATTCATACACATACACCCAGACATACAAACTCATTTCTAAATACACACTCACTCACTCATAAATTCACATACACTCATACATACACACACAAACATACAAACTCATTCATAAACACGCACACACACACTCACTCATAAATATACATACACTCATACATAAACACACAAACTCATTCAGAAATACACAAACTCAAAAAATGCAAGCACACATTTATACATACACAAACTCACAACACACACACTCACAGTACAATAGCAAAACTTTTGGGGACCCCCAAAAATTGAATGGACCTCTTGACCACCAGTTTAAGAAGCACTGTCTTAGAAAACTAGTGAGTATTTAGTGCCAATTTAATTCATTTTTAAATTTCTGTAACACAGCTAGTTTTTCATACAGACTGCACATGCAGAAATAATTTCACACCTATAATTACATTTTGTACGTTATTTCTTTACTTGTTGATTCCTGGCAGACTTCTTAGATTAGAGGATGCATATGTTTGGCAAGAAAAAAAACCACAATAAAGAAAATTAAATATACTAACAGAAGTTGTTAAAATATATTATATTATATTTTACTGTCTCTGTGTGCATGGACATCTGGAGGGGGACGCAAAAGTGGACAAAATGTCCCCCCTGGGATTATGTGTGTTATATATTTTTATTGGAAGCAAAGGTTAGCATGACATATATGGTAATTATTTTTTTAAGTTATATTAGTTATTTAAATATTAAAGCACAAAATTTGAGTGTCCAAATAGTATAAGTAGCCGCCATGTTGTAAATTTATCTAATCTCAACTGCAGGTATCTACGAGCCACTAGAGTTTGCAAATAACAGCTGTGTGAGATATATAGTACTGTCATTGTTAGAGTTCCAATTCTCACAGATCCTAACAGAGTTAAATTACAATAAGGGAGACAAAATAAATAATACATTTTTTTATTAAGCATAATTAAACATTTTAATGGGTTTAAAGTTTTTTTTTTTTGTTTTGTTATTTTTAAAGTTTTTTTAGGTTAGGTAGTTTTTTTTCCACAGCACTTTTTACAAATATTTTTTTTTCTCCCCCCTTTATATATTCAGTGTTCCTATTTTATAATTGCATCACTTGTGCCAGTTAAATATTTTAAATATCTGGTAAACAGGTCATCATTGGTGGGATTTTTTTTTTTTTTTTTTTTGCTTTTCTAAGAATTTTAACATTTCAACAAACAATATACAACACATAAAAAAATGCATATTTTTAAACATTTGAGTAAGTTTTTGCTTGACATTTACTGCTGGTAAATGACAAAAGAAGAACTTTAACCCCTTCAGTGTTGCAGAGCTTTTTAAGACTTATGACACAATTATCAAAAGCTTGCTAGCATGAGAGAAATCATGCACAGAAAAAAAAATTGGAGTATTATATTGTTGATTACTGACAAATGTACTAGATTAAAGGACTCATGTATTGAAGGAAAAACAAATAAAGCAGAATAATTATTCACAGTCAGTATTAAAAAGTGATAAATATATTTGGGGGTCGATCCGATATAGATCGTAGTTTGCGGCGCAAGCGAGGTAACCCGCGTCGCCCGCAGTTTCAGCTCGCAACTCTAGCTATCCAATATTCAGTGCCGTCAGATGCTAAACTGGCGTAAGTAGGAAAAACCGGCGAGCAGGCAAAATGTGCGCAAATACACATTTTAGTCGTCGCAAGTACTTGCGCCTGTATTTTGTTCACGTAAAGTCTCAATAAAGTGTAGTTTTATGCAAATTAGCCTACGACTCGAAAAAAATAACGCCAGTTCTAAGAGATGCGCCACGTAATGACGAGATTCAAAATTCATACTTAAACCCCTGCACAGCTGCCATTTTCTTTAGTGTGTTTGGTTGGTTCTTGGAGCTACAGCACACTACAGTGAGTAGGAGAAAGTCATTAGAGTAGAGAGAGAGGCGCATTGCATAATATTTAGTTAGGTCGGATTTGGAGGATTTGATAAGCTTGTACATTTACTGTCACTTTTTTACATATTGCACACATTTTGCATACACACATATACAAAATACACAACACTTTTTTTTTATAACACCTTACACATTTTATTTATCTTTTACAGTTTGAAAGGCTGAGTGTCTGGTTGTGATTGTGTGTGATTGAAGTGGGAGTGAGTGTGAGTGTGTGAGTGTGTGTAGTGTGAGGATGTCAGGGAGAGCTAGGGCTGGGTGGAGGAGGGAAGGGGAGTTGCAGGGAGAGGATTATGGACAGGAGGAGCAGCAGGGTCCCCGTCAGGGAGTGAGCGGAGTGGGGAGAGGGAGAGCCAGAAGGGAGGATGGGAGTGGGGTTGCCCCAAGGCCAGGCACACTTAGAAGAGGGATAGAGGGTGCACATGGGGATAGAAGGGGGGAGGAGGGAGAGGATAGGGAGGAACCCACACCAGGGACATCTCAGGGAGGGAGCCAGGCGGGCCAGGACGAGGAGCTTATGAGGTGTCCTAACTTCAGTTTTGCAGAAAACCTCGCTCTAGTCCAGGCTGTCCTGGAGAACCATAATGCCCTCTTTGGACAAGAGAAGGGCAAAGGAGTTGCCCGTAGGCGTAAAGATGCTTGGCAGAAGGTGGTGGAGGCCGTCAATGGTGTGTCCCAACAGAGGAGGAATGTGGATGGCCTAAAGAAGAGATGGAATGATTGTAAGAGGAAAGTCAAGGAGAAGTTGGGCCAGGAAGCAATGTCCCAGAGGGCAACAGGAGGTGGGCCTCACTATGAGGCGGAATACAACGAGTGGCAGGAGCTGATTCGTAGGTCCCTGAGCGTCACAGCAGTCCGTGGACTTCCAGGGGCTCGTGACTCAGGGGCTGCAACATCAGCACAGCATGCTGGTGAGTAACATCCCACACACCAGTATTATATGTATTTGAGTTATAACATCCTATATTGTCACACATTCATGTACACAATGATGAGCATGGTATTTTGCTTACTAACAACAAAATATACAATGAGATTTAACATTAAAGGGACATGATTCAGATAGAGAATACAGTTTTCAACAACATCCCAATTTACTTCTATTATCTATTTGTCATCATTATTTTCATAATCTTAGTTTATTAAATATCAATGCACATGGATGAGGCAATCACACGAGGCATTGATGTGCAGCCACCAATCATCAGCTTATGAGCCTATCTAGAAATGCTTTTCAGCTAAGAATATCAAGAGAATGAAGCAAATTAGCTAATGGAAGTAAATTACAGAGTTGTTTAAAATTCCATGCTTGGCTAGCTGAATCATGAAAGAATAAATATGGGTTGCATGTCCATTTAATGCTACTTAACACATTGAAAATCATGATATGAGGTGGAATAGTGAAATACTAACATGTCTCAGAGTAACACAGGCCACAAGCCACATGTAGACTTTTCAGTAAATGGACACTATAGTCATCACAACCATAGTGTCACTTAAAGAACACATTTTCTCCATCACTGACACGTACACAGAACTATTGTATGAAGCACATACATGTATACTTTGCATATTAAAACCCATCAGATCACAAATCTCAATGTGCACATGCATGTTATAGAGTTTGACATGAGAATGTGGATAGGCCCTAGCATGTACATTGTATGCTAACATGGATATATATCTGACTGTACTAATCCCTCTCATCATTTGACTCCTCCACAGAACCTCCAGTCACCAGGGTGCCAACGCCCATGCATCCCCCTCCAACACTGGATCAAAGTATATCTCCACCTCGACCACCGGTCCAGAGAGTCCAGCAGGAGTATGCCAGGCATGACATGGGTTGGACTGCCTCAATTGAGAATCCCAATGTTATGCCGCCTGCATTACAGGAGGATACCTGGCAGGAGCCCTGGCCGGAGGAATATTCCTTTGGCTTGGAGGGGGAGCCACGCCAGCCCCGAAGGGTAGATGTCTTTACCCCCCCACAAGAATATCATGCCACTCAGGGATTCTACCAGCAGGCTGAGTGGATGCACACCAGCAGCCAATGGGACTATCAGTCCATCCGGACATCTACACCATCGGCAGCAGTTGGAAGAGCTCCACCAACTGAAATTCCTTGCCCTGCACCCCCAGCTGAGATTCCGGGGCCTGCACCCCCAGCTGAAATTCCTCGCCCTGCACCCCCAGCTGAGATTCCGGGGCCTGCACCTCCAGCTGAAATTCCTCGCCCTGCACCCCCAGCTGAGATTCCTGGGCCTGCACCCCCAGCTGAAATTCCGGGGCCTGCACCACCAGCTGAGATTCCGGGGCCTGCACCCCCAGCTGAGGATCAAGAAATGGAACCAGTGCCTATAGTCCCTGCTAGGGAAGAGCCCATGGATCCACTGACTTCCGCCATGGGTGAAGAATACATTTCCCTACAGAGGAGGCAAACATTGACCTGTGAGAGTCTAACGTAAACCTGCGAGAGAATGCAGAGGGACCAACGCAGGTTCCATAGGAGCCAACAGCGATTACAACAGCGTTCCATTGAGCTGCAAAGGGACATGGCAGCATCTGTAACTGCTATGGTACAAAACCAATCACAAATGCTGAGAGTCATTTTGGACATGCAAATCCAGAGTGACCACAGATGGAGGGAACAGAACCAACTGTTGGGTGTGTTGGTGGAGCATTTCACCCACCAGCAGGACATCGCCTCAAGCATCTCATCTGTGACCAGCACTCCTACTGGATCCACACAACCCAGGAGCGGCAGGAGACCCACTCCAGGCCCCTCAGCCCCCCCATCTAAGAGGCCTAAAAGAAAATAAATCTTGTTCTATTTCATCCTAAATCTTGTCCTCTGTTATTTACCATATAATTGTCATCCACATCCATGTGAGGTGTGTTTTAGTACAGTTATATTGTTAAAACATATAATAATACCTGTGTTGAAATGGGCAAAAAAGGTATTATTATCATGTTTCTGACATATTCCTGTTCGATAAACCACATCACATAGTTGTGTATGAAAGGTACATATAGTAATATTCACTTCTAAGATGTAAATCAAGGTTTCTCACATCCAATATAAATTGACACGTTGGTATATATAACTAATAATGCATTTAAAGAAGGTGTGAACATAAGGTATAAATATCCATTATCCTCATTCTTAATGATAGTGAACTAAACATGAATGAAACAAATGAGAAATATACAGTAATTAGGGTTGTTAAAGGGACATGAAAGCAAAATGTTTTCCTTCATGATTTGTAAAGAGCAGACAACTATAAACAACTTAATAATTTGCTTCTATTATTTATGTTGCTTCATTCTATTGATATTCTTTGCTGAAAAGCATATCTAGATATGCTTGGTAGCTGCTGATTAGTAGCTGTATATAGATGCCTCCTGTGATTGTTTCACTGTGTGCATTGCTATGTCTTCATTAAAGTATATCTAAAGAATAACTGAAAATAGGTAATCAAAGTAAATTTTAAGGTTTTTTTAAAATTATATTCTCTATCCTTAATCATGAAAGATTATGTTTGGGTATAGTGTCCCTTTAAGGGAAGGGGGTTGGGATGTAGTAGTTTCACTTACATGCAGTGGAAATCCAAAGTTTGAAATTCTGCAAGACATGATATATACACATGCAATGGTTGGTGAGGTACTGTCAAACATCATAATACATGTGAATGTTACGGTTTACTGTACTTATGAATAAGTAACTTACAGGTGAAGTATTCCTGGATGACATAATCCCTCACTTCATTCCCCCTCAGTGTCCCCCTGTCCACATCCTCAGGTACAGGAACCAGCTGCTGCTGCTGCTCTGGGTCAATGTCCCCCAACAAACGTGTGTCCACAGCAATGTTGTGTAGAATACAGCAAGCATTGACAATGGAACACACTTTGTTGGGGTTATACTGTAGTGCTCCGCCTGTAACATCCAGACACCTGAACCTGGTTTTTAATAGGCCAAAGCTCCTTTCAATGACATTCCTTGTTCTTATGTGTGCCTCCTGGTACCTGAGTTGTGGCTCTGTAATGGGGTGCACCAAGGGGTTTAATAGCCATGGTCTGCAGCCGTACCCTGCGTCACCTGTCATGTAACATATGTGTTTGGTTTACTACAGGTACATCATGTGCTTTAAAGGGACACAACATGAATTTCATATAAAAGATAGATTTAATAAAAACATTACATTTGTGCATTATTAGCAATCTACTTTTATGCCAGTATTAGTCTAGACCAAAAATCTATTTTAAAGGACCAGTCAACACAGTAGATTTTCATTATCAAAAAATGCAAGATAACAAGACAATGCAATAGCACTTAGTCTAATATCAAAGTTATTTTTTATGACAATTTAAAGTGTTATGTATTTTGAAACTCCCCCTGTACCATGTGACATCCATCAGCCATTCACAAATGCATACACACTTATTCTTGCACATGGTCAGTAGGAGCTGGTGACTCAAAAATATAAAAGATACAAATACTATGCACATTTTGTTAATGGAAGTAATTTGGAGAGTTTATTAAAATTAAAAGTCCTATCTGAATAATGAAAGTGCAATTTATACTAGACTGTCCATTTAATAAGAACCTGCAATTGTTATCAGCTTTATAATTTACTTAGATTAGATCATTTTCTCCATTCTATAGATAACTTTTGATGACAAGCATATTAGATATGCTCAATAGCTGCTGATTGGTGGCTTCACATAGAAGCCTCATATGATTGGCTCATATATGTGAATTGCTATTTTAAAAAAAATAAGATATCTAAAGAATAAATACAATGAGATAATAGAAGTGAATTTTAATGCTGTTAAACATTGTATTCTCTATCTGAAACATGAGATTAAAATTTGTGTTTAGTGTCCCTTTAGTAGAAATATACAGACAGAATGAAGGTACTCACCAAGCAGCCATCCTCCCGAGAGTGTTCCATTTTCAAACATATTGAATAAGGAGGTCTGGCGCAGGATGTAGGAATCATGTGCACTCCCCGGGAAGCCTGCATACACATGTAAGAATTTCAGATTGGTATCGCAGACCATCTGGCAATTCAATGAGTGAAACCCTTTCCTGTTAATATAGAGGATTGTCTCCTCATGTGGGGCCACGATACGCACATGTGTGCAATCAATTGCCCCCATGACATTGGGAATACCCCCCAGTCGATAGAAGCCTTGTTTAAGACGGTTCCATTCCTGGGGGGTACGGGGGAAATGAATGTATTGTTGTGTCTGGTTATCTAGAGCAGTCAGAACCTCCCCTAGAATCCTGGAGAAGGTAGACTGCGCTAGGCCAGACACAAGCCCCTCTGTTGACTGGTATGAGCCGGTTGCCAGGAAGTGTACAACACACAACAGCTTCTGCATACCAGTCAGAGCTCGGTTCCTATACGCTTGAGGGTCAATATCATCCTTCAAGACCTCATATAGGTTAATGTGGCTTGCAGAAGTCAAGCAATACTTTTCCCTGACCTCCACTTCTGTCATCCCAAACAGGGTGACCCTAACCCTGTGTACCCTTGGTGCTCTTCCCCTCTGCTGATGCCTTCGTCTTATAGGCCCTGCTGGCCTATGGGCAGCTGCAGCAACAGCAGCATGGGGAGCACCAGGAACAGGGACAACAGCAGGAGGAGCAGGGAGGGCAGCAGCTGGAGCAGAGACAGCTACAGCACCATGACCAGGGACCTCAGCAGCAGGGATACCATCCAAAACAGGGGCTTGTAGGGGTTCCAGCACCCCTTGTGCCCCACGACACTGTCTCACTCTAAATGCAATATACTGCAAGGGAAACATGGTGGCTAATGAGGGTGTGCATTTGCAGGTGTTTTAAGGCTGCAGGTGAGAGGTTGTGCTGTTTGTGATTGGTTTGACACACTTGCAGGGGTAGGAATAATAAATGCTTTTAAGAGGTTAACTATTTGTGAACAAGCTGCTGCTATGTATATTGTTAAGCATGCATTTGTTAGGCCTTCAGAGAGTTACTTTGGTTTCTAAGTCAGTGCAAGGGTTCCTGCGCCTTCAATTTGTGGCGAGCTGAGAATGGAGTAGATTTTGTGAAATCTGCGCGTGTAAGTCCTTACGCCGTATATTGGATAGCAAATTGCGCGTGTTTTGTATGTCAGTCTATGGGCCAAAAAACTACGGGCGACGCCAGAAATCTACGCGCGTAACTTCTAGCTTACGCCGTATATAGGATACCAAACCCGCGCAAATATTGGCGTCGCCAACTTTTGCGGGCGACGATTTTTATCGGATCAACCCCTTGATGTCCCTTTTAAGACTATTGTTAAACAGATATAAAAAATATATATGGTATATGAATGACTAGAAATTAAAGGTTTATTTTTTATTAAAATGTATATTTTATGGTCAACTCCTCCCTAAGGGCAGAATGCTGACAGAATACTGAGAAACAAAAACAATTCCCAAAGCTGTATTAGTAGAGAAAACCCTTCAAAAGCAAAACAAACTATTTTTTTGGGCAGAAATGCACTCTTTATATACAATTCAGTACCTTATTGTAGATGCAACAAATAAAAAAATAATTTACTGTACCTTTATATAACATCACAGACTGTGTTTTTTTATTATTTTTTTTATTTTTTGCCTATATTATAATGCATTATTGAACTATTGAAGTAAGTGCACTGACATTTATATTTTAAAATATACATAGTTAATACCAGCAAACACCTTCTGTAGAAAACCTGCATTTCATCTGCTGAGACTCATTAGGAACATGTGTAAATTAGCTATTATAGTTAAATTAAATTAAAAAGTACATGAAACCAAAAGGGTTAAAGGGACATAAAACCCCACAAAAATCTTTCATGATTTAGATAGAACATACAATTTTTAACAACTTTCCAATTTAGTTTTATTATCAAATTTTCTTTGTTTCTTGTTATCCATTGTTGAAAAGCAGGCATGTTAGCTCAGCCGAGTGCATGTGTCTGCAGCAGTTTTGCAAAAATAATATCCATTAGCAAGATCACTAGATGGCAGCACTATTTCCTGTAATGTAATGCTTTAGGCATGTGCACACTACTATCTAGATATCAAAAATTAACATGAGAATGAA
Organism: Bombina bombina; assembly: GCF_027579735.1. Classification (NCBI taxonomy): domain Eukaryota; kingdom Metazoa; phylum Chordata; class Amphibia; order Anura; family Bombinatoridae; genus Bombina; species Bombina bombina. Next base: position 573,539,705 of record NC_069501.1, read on the forward strand.
GCAAATTTGATAAACAAACTAAATTAGAAACTTTATAAAATTGTATTCTCTATCTGAATAATGAAGGAAAGAAAAATGGGTTTCATGTCCCTTTAATAACCATGTTTATTAATTAGCTGATTATTTGAAAACCCCATGAGATAGAACATATCATTTAAAGCAACTTTCCAATTTAATTCTGTATCAAATTTACTTAATTCTATTGGTATCCTTTGTTGAGCAGGGAGCAAGCTGCTGATTGGTGACTGCACATAAATGCCTTGTCATTGACTTATCAATGGTTTCAGCTAGTTCCCAGTAGTGCATTGCTGCTCCTTCAAAAGAGATACCAAGAGAATGTAGCACAACTGATAATAGCAAATTGGAAAGTTGTATAAAAATGTATATGTTTATTTCAATCATAAAAGAAACATTTGGGGTTTTACATCCCTTTAAACAAATGACTGTGGTGAATATGTTTGGAGCATGAGCTTCCAATTCTCACAGAAATTGGGGGAAAAAATTGCCAGAAGTAATGGAAGCAATATAAACAACTAAAGTTTAATGCATTTTTGCTTTGTTACAAATAATTAAATATTTATGTAAAGAGGAGTTCAATCTTACATCTATTTAATTCTAAGTTGTTTAACATAATATTAAAACTATCATCAAATGCTTTAATGTATACAACTAATTATAATAATTAATACAATTTTTATATAGTATTTTTTCCCTATGGGCACTAAAATCACTGGCTTCATTTGTTAATCAGTAATTGGCAGCTGATATATTATAGCTAATATTACTGTGTTGATTTGTCACATTTATCAATAGATCATCAATAAATCTATTACATGTTACAATATTTTTTCTATTGGGATTTTTGTCTGAAAAGATATATTTTATTTCAAACTAGGTCATGAAAATGATGATATACCTGGGGGCAAATGTAATCCCCATAGCTGTGCCATATTTCTGTAAATAAAATCTGCTATCAAAGATGAACCAATTATGTATCAATACATATTCTACCACATATACTAGAGAATCAATACATTTAGTTGAGTAGCACTGTAAAAAATAACACTTTAACCATAACTAACTATAAGACTTTAAAAGGAATAAATGCCAGATAGAATGATGCATTCAAAAAAAAGATTAGTCTGACAATAATATGTACTGTAGATATAGTTTATAAAGTTTCATCATCTGTTTAAATATTGACAAAATAAGTGTAAAGTTTTAGTGTCTATAAAACAATTGGAACTGCCATGTTGTAGCCATGTTGTAATTAAGGTTACCTTCCCTGCTGCGGCCAATTAGGGACAGTTATAATTAGGTCACTAGAGTGTGCAGCCAATGGTTGTGTGGAATATAATAATGTTTTGCACTTTCAAAAATAAATAATGAAAGTATATTGCAGACTTTTTTATACAAACATTTTATCATTTTAATTTACGATCTCAAAGTGTTTAATGACCCTTTAACTATATGCAAGTTTAAACTCTTTGCAAGGGTAAACACATAGGGGTCAATTCTAATTTAGAAAATCTTCAGAAAATCATGATAAAAATCTATAGGAATTTTTATAGGTTAATAAGTTGATACGTTTTTCTAATGAATTGTAATTGGCCCCACAGTTATATGCAAACTATAGGTCAATAGTAAAATGCTCTTTATTTTTAGACTTTATGTCCGTTTAACTCAATTTCAAGAAGGGGTTAACAGCCCCTGTGCTGTATAAATAATCAGTGTCCTTAGGTCCCTCCGCTCCACCGCTCTTATTTAATTCCACACACCTCTATCATTCTGCCATTATGTAAACGTTGTGATAGGTGATAAAAATCTTTAGTAACACAGGAGGGAGAACAGCGGACTCATTCAAGTCAGACTTCAGTGATTAATATATTTCAGTACTATTCAAATTGAAACCTAATTTGCGAGGTCTAAAAAAAATGAATGATAGCATATAATTAGAACATCTCATTGGGGAACAGAATATCTATTGTTATATTATTATAGAGGGAATTCTTAAATGTGTACTTTGTGTGGTTGTTTGACAAGTCATGATGAATGGTTAGCGCGAATTAAATTTAAGTAATAACATAATTCAAAAGAAGTCTGCAAATAAACGGCTAGATTACGAGTTTTGCGTTATGAGGGGTGCGGTACTAACTTGCAAGTTATTGTCACCGCTCATTTCCCTACAGCGCTGGTATTACAGGTTTACAAAAACCCTGCGTTAACAGGCAAGAAGTGAGCGTAAAGCAAAATTGAGCTCCATACCGCACTCCAATACCAGCGCTGCTTAAAGCTGCGGTGATCAGGTTTTACGTGCTCGTGCACGATTTCCCCATAGACATCAATGTGAAAAAAGCCTAACACCTGCAAAAAAGCAGCGTAAAGCTTTGTAACACAGCCCCATTGATTTCTATGGGGAAACAAAATTTATGTTTACACCTAACACCCTAACATGAACCCCGAGTCTAAACACCCCTAATCTTACACTTATTAACCCCTAATCTGCTGCCCCTGACACCTACATTATAATTATTAACCACTATAATTAACATATTAACCCCTAAACCGCCGCACTCCCACATCACAAACACTAGTTAAATATTATTAACCCCTAATCTGTCGCCCCTAACATTGCCGCCACCTACCTACATTTATTAACCCCTAATCTGCTGCCCCAAATGTTGCCGCCACTATACTAAATTTATTAACCCCTAAACCTAAGTCTAACCCTAACACCCCCTAACTTTAATATCATTAAAATAAATCTAAATTAAAATTACTATCATTACCTAAATAATTCCTATTTAAAACTAAATACCTGTAAAATAAACCCTAAGCTAGCTACAATATAACTAATATTTACATTGTAGCTATCTTAGGTTTTATTTTTATTTCACAGGCAACTTTGTATTTATTTTAACTAGGTAGATTAGTTAGTAAATAGTTATTAACTATTTACTAACTACCTAGTTAAAATAAATACAAATTTACCTGTAAAATAAACCTAACCTGAGTTACACTAACACCTAACCTTACACTACAATTAAATAAATTACATTTATTAAATACAATTACCTAAATTACAAAAAACCCCCACTAAATTACACAAAATAAAAAAAGAAATGATCAGATATTTAAACTAATTACACCTAATCAAATAGCCCTATTAAAATAAAACAGCCCCCCCCCCAATAAAAAAACCCTAGTCTAAACTAAAGAAATCAGCTCTTTTACCTGTAAAAAAAATACAAACAACCCCCAACAGTAAAACCCACCACCCACAACCAACCCCCCAAATAAAATCCTAACTAAAAAATCCTAAGCTCCCCATTGCCCTGAAAAGGGCATTTGGATGGGCATTTAGCTCTTTTTACACTCAAAAGCCCTAATCTAAAAATAAAACCCACCCAATAAACCCTTAATAAAACCTAACACTAAACCCCGTAGATTTACTTACAGTTTTTGAAGATCCGACATCCATCCTCAACGAAGCCAGCAGAAGTCCTCAACGAAGAGGCAGAAGTCTTCATCCAACCTGGCAGAAGTCTTCATCCAGATGGCATCTTCTATCTTCATCCATCCGGCGCGGAGCGGGTCCATCTTCAAGACATCCGGCGCGGAGCATCCTCTTCTCTTGACGTCTAACAAAGAATGAAGGTTCCTTTAAGTGATGTCATCCAAGATGGCATCCATTGAATATCCGATTGGCTGAATTAAAGGTGAAAAAATCCTATTGGCTGATGCAATCAGCCAATAGGATTGAGCTTGCATTCTATTGGCTTATTGGAACAGCCAATAAATTGCAAGCTTAATCCTATTGGCTGATTGGCACAGCCAATAGAATGCAAGCTCAATCCTATTGGGTGATTGCATCAGCCAATATGATTTTTTCACCTTTAATTCCAACTGGCTGATAGAATTCTATCAGCCAATCAGAATTTAAGGGACACCATCTTGGAAGACGTCACTTAAAGGAACCTTCATTCTTCGTTAGACATCAAGAGAAGAGGATGCTCCGCGCCGGATTTCTTGAAGATGGACCTGCTCCATGCCGGATGGATGAAGATAGAAGATGCCGTCTGGATGAAGACTTCTGCCCGGTTGGATGAAGACTTCTGACACTTCGTTGAGGACTTCTGCCAGCTTCGTTGAGGATGGATGTCGGGTCTTCAAAAACTGTATGTGGATCTTATTAAGGGTTTATTGGGTGTTTTTTTTTTTTATAGATTAGGGCTTTTGAGTGAAAAAGAGCGAAATGCCCTTTTAAGGGCAATGCCCATCCAAATGCCCGTTTCAGGGCAATGGGGAGCCTAGGTTTTTTTAGTTAGGATTTTATTTGGGGGTTTGTTGTGTGGGTGGTGGGTTTTACTGTTGGGGGGTTGTTTGTATTTTTTTTTACAGGTAAAAGAGCTGATTTCTTTGGGGCAATGCCCAGCAAAAGGCCCTTTTAAGGGTTATTGGTAGTTTAGTTTAGGCTAGGTTTTTTTTTATTTTGGGGGGGCTTTTTATTTTGATAGGGCTATTAGATTATGTGTAATTAGTTTAAATATCTGATAATTTCTTTTTTTTATTTTGTGTAATTTAGTGTTTGTTTGTTTTTGTAATTTAGGTAATTGTATTTAATTAATGTAATTTATTTAATTGTAGTGTAAGGCTAGGTGTTAGTGTAACTCAGGTTAGGTTTTATTTTACAGGTAAATTTGTATTTATTTTAGCTAGGTAGTTAGTAAATAGTTAATTACTATTTACTAACTATTCTACCTAGTTAAAATAAATACAAACTTGTCTCTGAAATAAAAATAAAACCTAAGATAGCTACAATGTAAATATTAGTTATATTGTAGCTAGCTTAGGGTTTATTTTACAGGTATTTAGTTTTAAATAGGAATTATTTAGGTAATGATAGTATGTTTTATTTAGATTTATTTTAATAATATTTAAGTTAGGGGTTGTTAGGGTTAGGGTTAGACTTAGGTTTAGGGGTTAATAAATTTAGTATAGTGGCGGCAATGTTGGGGACGGAAGATTAGGGGTTAATAAATGTAGGTAGGTGGCGGAGATGTTAGGGGTGGCAGATTAGGGGTTAATAATATTTAACTAGTGTTTGCAATGCAGGAGTACGGCAGTTTAGGGGTTAATATGTTTATTATAGTGGCGGAGATATCCAGAGTGGCAGATTAGGGGTTAATAATTTTATTTTAGTGTTTGCGATGCGGGAGGGCCTCGGTTTAGGGGTTAATAGGTAGTTTATGGGTGTTAGTGTACTTTTTAGCACTTTAGTTATGAGTTTTATGTTACAGCTTTGTAGCGTAAAACTCATAACTACTGACTTTCAGTTTACGGTATGGCACTTGGCAGTATAGGGTGTACCGCTCACTTTTTGGCATCCCAGGCAGACTCCTAATACCGGCGTTATGGAAGTCCCATTGAGAAAGGACTTTTTGAGAGCTGTGGTAATTACGTTGCTTTACGTCCAAAAAAGTGTGCGGTGCACCTATACCTGCAAAACTCGTAATACCAGCAGTAGTGAAAAAGAGCCTTAACGCTGTTTTTTTCACTCATACCGCAAAACTCGTAATCTAGTTGAAAGACTTTTAACCAGAGGCTGGGCTGACCTGCATTGTTACTTTTGTGTACATTTTTTTTGCTGTATATTTATTTATGGTAAAAATAAATAAATAAATTACTTTTATCTCAGACAAAGAAGATTATATATTACATTCATTCAACAGAACGTATCTGAAGATCTGGGTGTAATGGGCTGAGCATATATAACAATACACTTTTATGCTTCCAAGGTATTAAAAAAAAACAAAAAAAAAACATGAGGCATTTAAGAAAATAGCATACAGTCCCGAATACAGTAACAGCATTTGACTTCCTGTCCTATGGATTCTGACTTCCTGTCCCATAGTGTAATTCTAATGTGGCCTAAATGTGAAAGAAGATGTGAATTTATTTATTAAATAGGATTAGAGCATAAAGAGGTGTGAGAATCAAATATTTTATCTAGCTTTAAAATAATCTGATGCCTTTTTGATCTTAACTCATTTGGTGATGGAAATAAAACATCAATACTCGATATAATTAAATTTGTATTAGGATGTATTTATGCCTTGTGTAAATAAAATATAATTTTGTAATAATATGTAGACATACAAAAGAATAGCTGTTAGAAGCTAATCAATACTTTGTAGCACTGATGGTTAAGTTGTATAGAAGCACAGGTGTGTTAATTGAAATTGTGACTAAAAGGACCAGTCACTGAGTACCATATAGAGCAGTGAACAAGTGCAGTGAACCCGCACGGAATGCGTATTCATGGTTCTTCCGTGACCTTCATTGTGGATTAATTTTTCTGTTTTGCTGTTGGATTGCCATGGTTTTAATTCAATAAAGGATTTCTCAATTTTAAGTCTGCCTGTAAGTAGTTTATGCTAATACGGACTAGTGAGAGTGCGAAGGAATATTGTGCATTAATGTCATTCTAATATGCCCTGAGGTGTGTCCTATGCATGGATGTCTGACTGTAGGTTTCAGACATGATGACTTTTTTGTATTGTTGTATATATTATGTGTATGATTGTTGATAGATAGATAGATAGATAGATAGATAGATAGATAGATAGATAGATAGATAGATAGATGATAGAGAGATAGAGAGATAGATAGATAGATAAATAAATAGAATAGATAACTAGAAAGATAGACTACATACTCTTGCACTTAACATTACTAATTTGATGAACTGGCAAATTTAAAACTGCCGGGGGAGTGTGGTCAATACTCACATAACACTTATTATTATTAGTAGTAGTATTTGTACACATGTACTTAAGTTGAATGTTTACGGACAGAAAAGAAAAACTACTACAGTACATTTACCTCACAAACAAGCAAATTAATAAATTAATTAATTAATGAATTAATGCATAAATAAATAAAACATACACATAATAAAAAAAAAATCTTATTTTTTTTATGCCCTATTAAGATGAAGCAACACTTAATTTAGTCAAAAATAAACTTTCGTGATTCAGATAGGGCATGTAATTTTAAAAAACTTTCCAATTTACTTTTATCATGAATTTTGCTTTGTTCTCTTGATATTCTTAGTTGAAAGCTAAACCTAGGTAGGCTCATATGCTAATGTATAAGCCCTTGAATGCATTTTGACTTTTTCAACAACTAGAGGGCCTTAGTTCATGTGTGCCATATAGATAACAGTGCTCATGCGCGTGGAGTTAGCTAGGAGTCTGCACTGATTGGCTAAAATGCAAGTCTGTGAAAAGAACTGAAATAAGGGGGCAGTCTGCAGAGGCTTAGTTACATGGTAATTACAGAGGTAGAACATGTATTATTATAACTGTGTTGGTTATGCAAAACTGGGGAATGGATAATAAAGGGATTATCTATCTTTTTGAACAATAGAAATTCTGATGTAGACTGTCCCTTTAAAGAGACAGTAAAGTCAAAATTAACTTTCATAACTCAGAGTATGTAATTTTAAACAACTTTCCATTTTATTTTCATTATTCCATTTGCTGTGTTCTCTTGGTATCCTTTGTTTAGAGTAAACCTATGCAGGCTGATAGGAGCTTAGGAGTGTGCATGTGACTATAGCAGACTATGGTAGCAGTTTGTAACTATATATAATATTGCTATAAACAATGATGCAAACACTGCTGCCAGATGGCTAAAGACACATGCATGTCCCTAAGATAACATGATTACTCTTTAACAAAGGATGTCAAGAGAACTAAGCTAAACTGATCATTTAAGTAAATAGAAAAGTTTTTTTTAAATTGTCTGCTCTATCTAATCCATTTAAAGGGACAGTCAACACTAGAATTTGTGTTGCTAAAAAAGATAGATAATCCCTTTATTACCAATTCCCCAATTTTGCATAACCAACACAGTTATAATAATACAGGTTTTACCTCTGTGATTACCTTGTATCTAAGCCTCAGCAGACTGCCCCCTCATTCCAGTTCATTTGACAGACTTGCATTTTAGCTAATCAGTGCTCACTCCAGGGTAACTTCACTTGCATGAGCTCAAAGTTATCTATATGGAACACATGAACTAACGCCCTCTAGTGCTGAAAATCCTTTAAAATGCATTTATAATAGAATTGGTCTTCAAGGTCTAAAAAATTAGCATATGAACCTCCTAGTTTAGCTTTCAACTAAGAATACCAAAAGAACAAAGCAAAATTGATGATAAAAGTAAATTGGAAAGTTGTTTAAAATTACATGCCCTATCTGAATCATACATCATTTTTTTGTGACTTAACTGTCCATTTAACGAGCACAGTGTTATCTATATGAAAAACATGAACTAACACCCTCTAGTGGTGAAAAACCTGTTAAAATGCATTCTTAAGAGGCGGTCTTCAAGGTCTAAGAAATTAGCATATGAACCTCCTAAGTTAAGCTTCCAACTAAGAATACCAAGAGAACAAAGAAAAATTGGTGATAAAAGTAAATTGGAAAAAAAAATTAAAATTGCATGCCCTATCTGAATCATGAAAGTTTTTTTTTGGACTAGACTGTCCCTTTAAGTTTAATTTTTACTTTACTGTTCCTTTAAAGGGGAATGTACTCATATGCTAAATTACTTGAAAGTGATGCAGTATAACTGATAAGAAAATTTACCTGAAAGTCTCAATGTAAAAAAGTAAGATATTTTAGCTCAAAATTACATAAGCTTCATCAGTGCTGAGTTCACACTTTGCTTTACTATGATCTCATGGGATTTCATGAAAATCTTGCAATATTTCATAGTAAACTTCCTTAAATTGATAATGGAAATAAAGTTACTGTGTCTGAACATGCCAGATGCACTCACCCTTGCAAGTTCCAGGACTGGTAGCCTGTTTGACTGCTTTTTATAATGAGACGTGGCTACAGAGGAAAATTTAAGGTAAGGTATCTTCCTTTTTTTACGTAGAGATGTTTAGGAGATATTATCTAGTCAGCTTTTTACCGGTATTTAGCATCACTTTCACATAATTCAACATTTGGGTATTATGCCCCTTTAATGTCTCTTTAATATTACTGGATAATATTACTGGTTAATAAACGGTGTGTAAGAAGAAATCTTTGTTAGATTTAGGAGCATGTTAAATCGATACAATTATGGATATAAGCATTTTTTTCTAATTATTAAAAATATTTGGTATTTAATTCAAATTTAAATTTCAGGCACAGATTTGTCCTTCCTTTAAGATCATTTCATAACTTAAAGGGATACTAAACCCAAATGCTAATTTTACACTTGAACATTTCCATTTATCATTGGTTAAATGTATGAAGCCTTAAAGGGATACTAAACCCAATTTCTTTTCTTTCATGATTCAGATAGAGCATGCAATTTTAAGCAACTTTCTAATGTACTCTTTATCAATTTTCTTTGTTCTCTTACTATCTTTATTTAAAAATCAGGAATGTAAAGCATAGGAGCTGGTCCATTTTAGGTTTAGCACCGTGGATAGCGCTTGCTTATTGGTGGCTACATTTAGGCATCAATAAGCAAGTGTAACCCAGGTTCTGAACCAAAATTTAGTGCCAATATACTTTGCTTTAATGTGATCTGAGATTTCACTAAAGTCTAGGCAGAAAATAAAATGACTATACCTGCACATGCCAGATGCACTATCCATTGGAAGTCCTGGGACTAGTTTCTGATTGGCTGCTTAAAGTCCCTTTACAATGGGATGTGACTACAGAGGAAATGTTGAGGTAAAATATCTGCTTTTTCTACATAGAGATGTTTAGATGATATTTTCTAATCAGCTTTTTACAGCAATACTGCATCACTTTCAAGTGGTTAAACATTAAGGTATGTCCCTTTAATGTATAAACAAATATATGCATGGACATATGCATACAAACACATTTTGTCTCTGGAAAACTGATCCCATTCATTTTTAGCTTAACCGATCTCAGCCTTTGAAATGCAATTGAATTATTTATAATACACACCAGTATCACTGTGTGGCTCAGAACCGCCTTTGGATCAGTGGGCATTGACAGCTCTTTATTTATATGGCCCAATCTCTGTCTCCCTCGCTAAAACAGTTGCTAATAGCCTCTCTTATTCCCATCAACCATCATGATGTGTTTCAAAGTGCAACCTCCAACCACATAATAGAGTAGTATGGCATTGCAGCAAGGTGTGTTTTGATGACCTTTCCTTTCTGTGCCAAATCATGATTTATTTTAAGGCAATGAAGCAGAATAAAAAGACAACCTCCATTCATTATGAAGCTCTAGGAAAAGAACAACACAACTCACACCCCATTAAATACACATTGTAATTGATAAAAGTTTGCAAAGTGAAATTAACTCTCATATTTCTTCATATCTGATTCTTAGAAAGTCATTAAAAACAAATCTTTTTCGGACAAATATATCACAAAAATGAACTCCGTCTTTTCTCTACCATCAAGACAAATTTGTAACCATTATTATATAAACTCAGTAAAGAACCTCACTTGACACAAGCTGGCAGGATAAAGAATATATTTAGCATAAAATATCTTTAGTGTTTTGGTCCAGTGTCATTAGTTTTCAGATAATACAACATTTACTTGGCTTTGTGATCATGAATTTGTGCTGTTCTAAATAGCAAGTAGTATTGAGCTGAAGCATATTTCTTACAAAATATACAGCATGTAGCAGAATTTGACTTATATTGATCAAAAAGACACCACCACTTGGGAATACCTTTTTCTAAGGTGATTGATCATTGATAAATAGACACATTTGATTTTAACCAAATTTTACCTTGTAGGTTCTTGTGTTGCTAATTTCACTTACAATGACCTCGATGTTATTGCATGGTATTTTTACTGCCTGATAGTAAATACACTAATTAATTTTGTATTTTTTATGACAATTAGTATTGTTACTGCAAGGTATTAAATTAACCACAGCTATAGCAAATAGACCAGTGCATTGTTTACAGACTGCTTTAGAAAAGGTAGTTTTTAGGATACTAGTACATTAATAAATCAGGGCTTACTGAGTGAGCATTCATTTCTGTTTTGTTGTATGTAGGAAAATGGTAGGTTCAGCTGATTTTCCATGGATTGATCTCTAAAAGGATCAGCGACTCAATATAGTAATATGGAGAGGGAGTGTTCTATTTCTAAGACTTGATGAAATAGGAAAACTGTAAGAAAACACATACTGCTAAGAGACAAACTCTGCTGAGCTTACAATTCAATAAAGTACAGTAAGTTCTGAAAAAATGTTTTTACTACTAGACCAATATCATGAACATGTGCTGCAAAACTCACAATGTCTTTTAGATCCTAGGTTTAAAGCATACAACTGAAACTTTTTTATATTAAAGGGATACGAAACCCGAAAGGTTTAATTTGTGATTTAAATAGAACATACCGTTTTAAACAAATTTCTAATTTACTTCTGGTATCTAATTTGCTTATTTCTCTTAGTAGCATTTGTTGAAAAACATACCTAGGTAGGCTCAGGAGCTTGGAGCCAGCTGATGATTGGTGGCTGCACATATATGCCTTCTGTCAATGGCTTACTGAAGTGTTCAGCTAGCTCCCAGTAGTGCATTACTACTCCTTCATTAAAGGATATTAAGAGAATGAAGCAAAACTAATAATAGAAGTAAATTGGAAAGTTATTTAAAAATGTATTCTCTATCTGAATCATGAAATACAATTTGTGTTTCATGTCCCTTTAAGTGCTTATAAGTTATACTATATTGTTGATTTCTTTTATGATAATACATACTTTTTGATTTGTCTTGTTTGTCTTGTTTGCATTGTCTCATTGGACTAGATTCATTAGACACCATGGGGTCAATTTATTATATGTCCCCCCGACAGCATACGCTGTCTGCATTTAACATAGCACAAGCATTTCTTGTAAAATGCTTGTGCAATGCCGCCCCCTGCACATTCGCGGCCAAACAGATTGGCCGCTAGCAGGGGGTGTCAATCATCCCGATCGTCTTAGATCGGGATGATTGCAGTCCACCACCTAAAAGATGGCAGACAAGTTAAGGCGCAGCGGTCTTATGACCGCTGCTTCTTAACTTATGTTTCCAGAGAGCCGGAAACTACGAGCATAGAAAGCAGTATCCGCTGCTTATTAAATCAACCCCCATGTTTGAAATGAATTGAAGCTTATTTCAGCTGTCTTACTGAACATCTTTGGTTGTTTATGCAATCAAAAACAATAAATACAACTGCAACACTTGGAAACATGTTTTCTTATATTTAATATGTTATGTTAAAGTAGCCTTGCTGGGTATAGCAGAATCTTGCAGACATAAAAAGGGTCTGGTCGTGGGATTTTAGGGGTGTTCCATGGATTCTTAATGTGCACATGCAGGATTTTAAAGATGTGATTGCCAAATGGAGTATCTCATATTGCGGTCTTGTCTCACTATATCAAAGCTGACAAGGTTTTTTCTTTTTAATGTTGTATGCGGTGGGAATTTAAGTGTTTCATTCGAGCTGATCTCACCACTTGCTGCTCTAACTTGGGGAGATTATAAACCTCTTTAAATCTTACTAATTTCCGTGACAATCTCGGAGTGAGCTTTTTTGTTAACAAGGTATTAGTTTCATTAACACATTTTATTGTACCTGGGTCATTGTATTGAACATTTACTCTGAAGCCCAAGTGTCACCTGAGGCCAAGAATAGCAATATTTCCAAATCTGGAATTTGCTATTAAACGTAAAGAAATTACATTTCTTGCCAAGAATTGCTATGTAAGATTATGATTCCTTCTCTCACCATTATTTAGAGCGGTGCTGTCCTATATTTTGTTGAGTGTGTTAAGCCATGTTTTGTAGCAATAAAATAATGAAACCGCTAAGAGAAAAGCGAATAACCACAAAACTGCACACATATACACACACACTGCGCATGCACACTAAACACACACATACACTGTCTACACACACGTAAACACACAAACACGTATACAAGCACAAGGACAGACAAAGATGCATATGATTTCTTGAAAGTTGCAGCCATTATTTATAAGCTCCACTGATAATATTCCTTGTTTCTCATCCATTCTACGTTAAAATTCCTTTTTCTTGGCACAGAGACATTGAATTTAAAAACAAAACAAAACAATATCTAGTTGAATCATCCACCAAGCTATGTTTTTAGCTGTTTTGACACTGCTGAGAGGATAGTCCACGTAAACCCTGCATGACCGTTCTTACAAATCAAAGACATTCACCATTATATCTTTTTTTCAATTTCTCAGTTATTGGTGAATTTACAAAGTGCAGATGTTAGTTACCATCTCCAATATTAAGCCATGGTGGGATTAAATGTATTAACACTTAACAAAATTCTGCCTATTTGTTGCCATGAGCTATATACACTTTAGCCAATACTGTCATGCCACTATATCATTTTTTTTTTAATTATTTTTTTTCATATATCAAATGTGGTAATAAAGAAAAATTTTAAGAAACAAATCTTTAACAAGCCCTGTACAGTTGTATTGTATTCCAGCTGAACGTGTGTCCTGGTGCAAGGTGCCCTTCCCAAAGTCACTTCAAATACACTTGTTCATTGCCCACGTGTAGTGGGACTGCAGATTAATGAGAAGGTCTTATAGGGGTGAGGCTTCTCCTATTTCTAGGTCACACATGACTAGAATCTAAATTACAATCTTATGGAATTCAACCCATTCCCCACAGTGTAATGCAAAAACATGCCCAGTGCCTTCATTAATAAGTTTCTGCTGTAATAATCAGAAGCTATATTGTACAATGCCCATAGCTACTGCACTTTGTTAAACACAAGGACAAGCTACTATTGCATGATGTAATAGGAACCTTTTCGTTAAATTAACAAAAACAAATAAAAACAACAGCCTTGATGTAATCCTATAAAGTGCTTGGCAAATCTGATGCTGTAACTGTTCCCACTAAGCAACAGCTGTCTACATATTACATTGTTATATCAATGTATTAAATCTGGTTACAGAAAAAAATTCTAAATTGTGCAGATTTATTGCAAAAATATTTTCCTTTTTTCAACTTTTATGGAAATTAAAGGGACAGACTACCCCAGAAGTTTTTAAAGTTTAAAAAGATAGATAATTCCTTTATTACCCATTCCCCAGTTTTACAAAAACAACATGGTTATATTAATATACATTTTACCTCTGTGATTACCTTGTATTTAAGCCTCTGCAGACCTCTCCCTTATCTCAGTTCTTTTGACAGAATTGCATTTTAGCCAATTAGCGCTGACTCATAAATAACTCCATGGGAGTGAGCACAATGTTTATCTATATGGCACACATGAACTAGCACTGTCTTGTTATGGAAAACTGTCAAAATGCACTGAGATAAGGGGCGGTCTTTAAGGGCTCAGGAATTAACATATGAGTCTACCTAGGTTTAGCTTTAAACAAAGAATATCAAGAGAACAAATCAAATTTAATAATAAAAGTAAATTGGAAATTTACTTAAAATCGCAAGCCCTATCTGAATAATGAAAGTTCAATTTTGACTAGACTGTCCCCTTAAATTTATCCTAGACCATAAAATATTGCTTTAAGAAATTAAATTGAGTAACATAGAAAAGTCTTAATTATGTTCACCTGTATTCTCTAACGTTCCTCAATTCTAATTATTTAATTATGTTTCTTTCATGCCACAAATACTTTTGTGCACAAGTGTCCTCTAAAACACAGCAGAAAACTCTTATCCAGCAATCATTTTGGACCATGATAGTGTCCCACAATGATTACTTAATTTTGTTTCCTCATCATCTCCATATAAGGTATCTCTGTTCATTTTTGTGAAGTTCACCGCAATGTCAAATCCCTGGGCTATGTTCTGTTGCGTAGGCTGAAGCAGATAACATGAAGACCTGCTGTTCTATTGATTGCCGTCTGCATAACATTCTCATCTTAATGAGGCCCTCGGCCATGTAACACACCAGAGTTATGAGGTCTACTCCTTCCCATCCTATAGCAAGCAACTAAATTGTCCTTTCTGCTATTTAATGTACTGGCTTCATGTGTCTCTCGTGCCAAGCTCCAGTTTGAGTTTGCCAACAGTTCATTTTGTCCTTCTGCTCTCTCTTTTTTAAATGACACAAGCAAAGTATGTCAGGGGGCTCCAGAATATCAGCAGATGCAGCTGGTAATCAGGTTCATAGTGTTTTATCTTTTGGGAGTTGAGAAACAGACTTTATACACACACACAGCATATTGTAATCAGCCACTGCACTCAGCCACTGTGAATCTGCTTAGCAAAGAATTTCACACAGACACCAACTTTTTAAAAATATAATTTCAAGGAAACTTTTTTCTTGTTTCTGCAAAATTAAGAAGGCTTAGTAATTCAGGAAAGCAGTGTTGTATGGAAATGCACCAAATACATTTAACTGGCACACTACGAATAGCTTCATTTCTGGGCAACTGCTAATATAGCATTCTGAGAATATTGTCGTCTAGAGAAAGAACAAAAGAAGTTGAAAAAAAAATAACCTTCATATGCAACAATTAAAGAAGGGATTATTTAACCATTATTGGAAGGAATGTAGGGTTCAGGATGCAAGGCAGTGTAGAACGGATCTCAGTACGACATGCAACAGTTAGTCAGGCTTAACTTTACTATTGAGGAAGGGCGGGAAGAGGTCTTAGGTTTGTTGTGCCATTTTTATCCAGAGGAAGAGCTATGTCAGAGAGCATAGCCTGGGTTTCAGAGTTTTACACCATTTATTCCAGTGGGTGGGTACCTTCTGAGTGGGCTTGCAACATAGGGTTAAAGATAGGGCGTGCATAGAGGTTTATGTGCATAGAGGTTTTGTGAAGCAAGGCAAGCACTATTGGTTTGTTTAAATCTTAGAATTTGGCTAATAATTTGCATGGCTTTCACTTTTTATTTTAGTACTAGTGAATCTTAACCCTGCCATACCTGCCCTTTTCATTTGCTTGGTCACTTGTCATAGCTGTGGTCGAGTGTTTACCCTGGGATTTTATTGGTTTATGCATTTTACCCGGGTTGTAGGTTCCGTCTGATTGGGTTTTCAGGTGAGAGCTAAATATGCATAACAAACAGAGTGGCCCAGTGTAAGACAGATTGTATCAGAATTCCATTCATTCCAACTAATGAGTGTAGTATAACTGACTAAAATATGCTGTAATGGCCAGCACTATGTGCTATAGAGCACTGTTTAGTGTCCATAAGAGAAGTGCAATAACAATAAATCTGCAGCTTACCCAGTCTTAAGGGGGTCATACATGCCTAGAACAACTACCAGCACTTGGCAAAGCTTCCTTGGCCTCCAATAGTGCGGTATGTGGGTTACACCCTCTCCCCATCTTTCAGGTAGTGGGTCTGATCCAAGAACTGCAGACAATGTGCCTTTACTCCTAATCATTTGCAACAAGTTGCAGTCACATGGCCTCCTCCTTTACAGACGATTGATGGAAAGGCAAATCAATCACTGGCAAACACCGGTAAGCTGTAGAGGGATGTCAGTTTCACTGGAAAAACACTGCTAGCCTTAAAAATGTAAATTTCAAACCCAAAGAAAGTGTCTTCTTTCCAGGAAATGACTCACATGAACTTGCACAGTATTCATCCATTTTCAAGTGAAGCCTGAAGGGTTACAACATGCCTAAAAAATTAGGGGAGGCACATTTTATGGAGCAGGTGAGCACTGTTGATGGGTTAATGTTCAATTTTTGTGAATTTACTGGAGCTGTTTAATGTTTGTACTTGTTAATGTAATAAGCAAACCGCAACCTGTTTTCACACTCAAGATATGATGTGGACTCAGCTATTTGTTTTTATTGACAATATGGGGGCATGGAAAGACGAAGAGAAAAGGGAAGTCAAGAGAAGTAGAAAAAGAAGGACAGAAGATAGGAATTGAGGAAGATGAATCAATGAAAGTTAGTGCTCCTCTTTCCTGCCAATGTTTTATTCATGTCTTGTTTTAATTCAATATTTTCCTTTCCTTTTTTGTATCTGCATAGATGTATTGATATTTGTATTGCACATCTAAATTTTATCATTTAATCATAAATATTATTTCTTGATTGCTCAAAGTTCAATGTTTTAGTTTAATTAGCTGTGTAGAGATAATAAAAATGACTCTAGTAATATGAAAAGATTGGACAAGCCTGGTTTTGAGCCACCACTACCCAGAATTATTTTGATATCCATAGATTCTAGTGTGTTTAGGTATGGCTTGCAAAAAGCATGCATCAACAGCTCAGACTTCAGAGCATAAAATAGCTCTCTAATATCTTTGTTAAGACAACCCAACATTACTTTGTCATCAAGTGGGTAATATAGAATGTAAGTCTCTATCAGTTTGTACTATTTTACCGGAATATTAATATTTACAATGACCTTTATATATTTTATTTATCATTACTAACAGACTGAAGAATTTGTCGAGTATTGCAAATAACTTATTAAAAGAATAGATAACATAGGTTGGGAACATATTAATAAATGTACAAACAGTGCATAAACCCATGTGCTTGACAAAATAAGCAACCCAATTTTGCAAACTTTACTTCCCCTCTTCAGGAAAGCATTATTAAAACACCTAGAATACTTATAAATTAAAATCCTTCGAACAATACCAGAAATATGTCCCCAGGCTGTGTTATACATCTGTGCAATAGAAATCAACACACAAAGGTGGTATTGTGTCAAGGAACAGAATGGATAGAAACAGAGATTGATTAGATAAAAAAAACCAATATCTACCAGAAGGAGCTGCACCAGTAGTGGACAGATACGCTAGTCTTATGTCTCAGGAAGCTAGTCTTCCATATTGATACTGCTCAGCAGATGGCGTACACTACATTGATACAAAAATAACCCCACAGGGGGTAGAGAGGGCAAGAAGAACTCAGTTTCAAAATTTAATTTATTGTTTTTGCTATGCAGATTTTTCTTATTTATATAACAGTTAATTATAAACTGTGGAAACTGTGCATTTGCTATACAGCACACTAATGTATTCTTAAGTACTGGCTACATATCGCACAAAAGTACCTGAAGGTCTTCCAGGACTAGGAAGCCTAAGCTGTATGAGGGAGACTTGTGGGCAGAGCAGCAGGTATCATGTGGAAAAAGCCATGAAAAGTAGGGGTGGAGTCATTGCCTGCACCATTGGTGGACTGGTGTGCCATAAGGGAAGATTGGGTGGACCATAGACAGGATCTGTATACTGTAAGCAGAACCTGAGCAGCTACTGGTTTCAAAACAAGTTTTCCACAGACTGGGGTTGTCAACTCTCTTTCACAAATACACTGGACAACCAGCAGGGGCAGTGATTTCACCCCCAAAAATACATGGCATAATTACATTTGCACCCTCATTGTGCCAATAACACACAAGTGATTTAAACTCAGTGCGTAAGTGGAAACAGCAGTTTCATTTTTTTATACCCTGTATATTATTTGTTGTCCCCTTCAGTCCCAGTAACATTTAAAGGAACATAATACTCATATGCTAAATCACTTGAAACTGATGCAGTATAACTGTAAAAAGCTGACAGGAAAATATCACCTGAGCATCTTTATCTAAAAAAGGAAGATATTTTACCTTACAATTTCCTCAGCTAAGCAGAGTAAGTTCTGTGTAAAAAGTTATACTCAGCTGCAGCCCAGCTGCAGGTAAAAAATGAAGAAATGAACAGCAGCCAATCAGCATCAGCAGTGCTGAGGTCATGAACTCTTTTACTGTGATCTCATGAGATTTCACTTAACTCTCATGAGATTTAATTGTAAACTTCCTTACACTGAATAGGGAAATAAGATGAGTGTGCATGAAAGCTCGCTCCTTCCACTGTCCCGGGACAGACATACTGATTTGCTGCTTAGAAGTCCTTTACAATGGGATGTGGCTACTGAGAAACTTTTGAGGTAAAATATCTTTCTTTTTTACATAGAGATGTTCAGGTGATATTTTCTAGTCAGCTTTATACAGCTATACTTCATCATTTTCAAGTGTTTAAACATTTGGGTATTATGGCCCTTTAAGGCTCCATGTATCATTTGCCTGCTTAATA
Source organism: Bombina bombina (assembly GCF_027579735.1). NCBI lineage: Eukaryota > Metazoa > Chordata > Amphibia > Anura > Bombinatoridae > Bombina > Bombina bombina. The sequence goes on from NC_069501.1 coordinate 573,558,771, forward strand.
AATAGTGTCCAGTGTTATTGCTATACCATGGCACTCTCCATAACCTAGGAAACCATCTCTATTAGATAAAATATAAATATATTTGTTTACCAGAAAGCTGAAACTTCTCATTCACTCCATATAATTCACATTCTCCCCAGAATGCCCATGGGAGGATGGAGATAATGTATAAAAAGAGTTTACATATTTACTTGAGAACTAAAACTAACATACAGAGAGGTCAAACCATCTACTGAAATAGAAAATGTATAGACAGAACAAAAGGTTGTGTTTTGAATATTAATCACAATAGACTCAGTGGAACCCTGCTAGTTGGAAAAGGTGATATACATGCTTACTAAGCCTTTCCCTGGTCAGACTTCCTTAGATTTTCTCTTACAGGTAAGGTTTCATATATCACTATATTGGAACATTGCCAATTGTTTTTTTTTTTTTTAATTTTATTTATTAATTGAAAAGAGGGTCAGGTTACACAAATAAGTGGATCAGGTAATACAATGAAAGGTGAACATATTTCGTGATTGGTGTTATATACAACTGCTTATACCTATTAAAAAATACAAAATGCTTTTACCGAGTTCTACAACCTAATCCAATAATAGTTCTTGGAGTAGAAATTGAGAAAACTGTGCCTCAAAACATTTTCATCTTTTTGAACAAACAATAACCCAACATAGGTATAGTGTACCGATAAAGGAAAAATACAGAAAATAAGAAAAAAAAGAGAGAAGGACTGGGAAAAGGAAGAAGAAAGGAGAGAAAAAAAAAAAAAAAAATAGGAATGATGATAAGGGATACTTAGGTTGAATTCCCGCTCCCCCCCCCCTCTCTGATCTGATCTCTGGTTAATTTTATAAGTGCTAATTTATACACGGCTAGATTTGGAGTTTTGTCGGTAACGACCCGAAAAACTAACGCCGGCTTTTTTCTGGCCGCACCATAAAAATAACTCTGGTATTGAGAGTCCACAAAAAGGCTGCGTTAGGCTCCAAAAAAGGAGCAGCCAATAGAATGCGAGCTCAATCTGATTGGCTGATTGGATCAGCCAATCGGATTGAACTTGATTCTGATTGGCTGATTCCATCAGCCAATCAGAATATTCCTACCTTAATTCCGATTGGCTGATAGAATCCTATCAGCCAATCGGAATTCGAGGGACGCCATCTTGGATGACGTCATTTAAAGGAACCGTCATTCATCGTTCAGTCGTCGGATGGATGTTCCGCGGTGGAGGTCTTCAGGATGCTGCCACTTCGCTCCGGATGGATGCCGCTTGGATAAAGACTTCAATCGGATGGAAGACCTCTTCTGCCCCGCTTGGATGAAGACTTCAGCCGGATCATGGACCTCTTCAGCCCCCCGCTAGGGCTTGGATCAGGACATCGGAGGAGCTCTTCTGGACGGATCGGTGTGATACCCGGTGAGGTGAAGACAAGGTAGGATGATCTTCAGGGGCTTAGTGTTAGGTTTATTTAAGGGGGGTTTGGGTTAGATTAGGGGTATGTGGGTGGTGGGTTGTAATGTTGGGGGGCTTGGGTATTGTATGTTTTTTTTACAGGCAAAAGAGCTGTATTTCTTGGGGCATGCCCCTCAAAGGGCCCTGTTCAGGGCTGGTAAGGTAAAAGAGCTTTGAACTTTAGTAATTTAGAATAGGGTAGGGCATTTTTTTATTTTGGGGGGTTTTGTTATTTTATTAGGGGGCTTAGAGTAGGTGTAATTAGTTTAAAATTGTTGTAATATTTTTCTTATGTTTGTAAATATTTTTTTATTTTTTGTAACTTAGTTCTTTTTTATTTTTTGTACTTTAGCTAGTTTATTTAATTGTATTTATTTGTAGCAATTGTATTTAATTAATTTATTGATAGTGTAGTGTTAGGTTAATTGTAGGTAATTGTAGGTAGTTTATTTAATTAATTTATTGATAGTCTAGTGTTAGGTTTAATTGTAACTTAGGTTAGGATTTCTTTTACAGGTAAATTTGTAATTATTTTAACTATTTTAGCTATTAAATAGTTCTTAACTATTTAATAGCTATTGTACCTGGTTAAAATAAATACAAAGTTACCTGTAAAATAAATATTAATCCTAAAATAGCTATAATATAATTATAATTTATATTGTAGCTATATTAGGATTTATTTTACAGGTAAGTATTTAGCTTTAAATAGGAATAATTTATTTAATAAGAGTTAATTAATTTCGTTAGATTTAAATTATATTTAACTTAGGGGGGTGTTAGTGTTAGGGTTAGACTTAGCTTTAGGGGTTAATACATTTATTAGAATAGCGGTGAGCTCCGGTCGGCAGATTAGGGGTTAATAATTGAAGTTAGGTGTCGGCGATGTTAGGGAGGGTAGATTAGGGGTTAATACTATTTATTATAGGGTTAGTGAGGCGGATTAGGGGTTAATAACTTTATTATAGTAGCGCTCAGGTCCGCTCGGCAGATTAGGGGTTAATAAGTGTAGGCAGGTAGAGGCGACGTTGAGGGGGGCAGATTAGGGGTTAATAAATATAATATAGGGGTCGGCGGTGTTAGGGGCAGCAGATTAGGGGTACATAAGGATAACGTAGGTGGCGGCGCTTTACGGTCGGCAGATTAGGGGTTAATAAGTGTAGGTAGGTGGAGGCGACGTTGTGGGGGGCAGGTTAGGGGTTAATAAATATAATATAGGGGTCGGCGGTGTTAGGGGCAGCAGATTAGGGGTACATAAGGATAACGTAGGTGGCGGTCGGCAGATTAGGGGTTAAAAAAAATTATTCGAGTGTCGGCGATGTGGGGGGACCTCGGTTTAGGGGTACATAGGTAGTTTATGGGTGTTAGTGTACTTTAGAGTACAGTAGTTAAGAGCTTTATGAACCGGCGTTAGCCCAGAAAGCTCTTAACTACTGACTTTTTTCCTGCGGCTGGAGTTTTGTCGTTAGATGTCTAACGCTCACTTCAGAAACGACTCTAAATACCGGAGTTAGAAAGATCCCATTGAAAAGATAGGATACGCAATTTACGTAAGGGGATCTGCGGTATGGAAAAGTCGCGGCTGAAAAGTGAGCGTTAGACCCTATTTTGAGTGACTCCAAATACCGGCGGTAGCCTAAAACCAGCGTTAGGAGCCTCTAACGCTGGTTTTTACGGCTAACGCCAAACTCCAAATCTAGGTGAGAGTGAGCTTGCTTTAGCAATAACCAGTCACTTGTAATGGCCGGCTAATTAAAAGATCATCATTCTTTATATATATATATATATATATATATATATATATATATACTTTCTGAGGCACCAGCTTTCACTGAGCATGTGCAAAGTGCACAGTATATGCATGCATTCTTTGATTGGTTGATGACTGTCACATGATACAGGGGAGGGAAAATTAGATTAACTTTAAAATGTACCAGAAAATATTCTACTACTCATTTCAAATTCGAAGTGCTATTGCATTGTCTTTGCTGCATATTTGTCAATTATTCAATTCTGCTTTAACTTCCAGTTGCAGGCTCACTGTAATTGCCTTAAAAACTGCTTATACAGATTCATAAATATATGTATAGGTGTGCAAACATGTATAACTGCAGAGGTGTAACTAGAAACCACAGGGCCCAGGTGCAAGAATCTAAGAAGGGCCCCCCCCCCACCACCCCTCCCCCCTCCAAAAAAAAGGTGAATTTAATAAAAAAAAAAAAAAAATTACGTTTAACACAGAAACAAATGTGAATCAGATTACATGTCTGCAAAAGGAGGTACCCTGTGCCCACAGTATGTGTGATGGTCTGACCCCCCTATTACTGTATATATTTATATATATAGTGACACTATTTAACCCCCAGTACTGTATATAGTAAGTTAGTGATACAGTCTGTAATCTGCCGTTGAGATGGCTGGCCTGATCCTACCCGCCCAGTACTTTATAAAGTGACCACAGTAGTCAGTGACATGGTCCACCCCTCCCCATACTGTATATAGTGGTACTGTATAGTGACACTGTTTACCCCCTGCACCCCCCATGCTGTAATAACAAGATCTGTAATTTGCTGGTTCCACAAACATACACAAACACACATACATGCATAAATACACACACAGTCACATACATACTCACACACACACACACTATACACACACACATAAACACCAATGGGTAAAACAGAAACACTAAACCCTGTAGTCATCATGTCACACTCACATGATATCAGTGCAGGCAGTGGTAGGTTAATGTTTTTTATAAAAAAAAAATATATAAAAAAAAAATTAAGCTGGGCCCCCACCCTCAGGGGTCCAGTGGCACCTGCAACCTCTGCACCCCCTGTAGTTTCGCCCCTGTATAAATGTGTATATAGTATGTACATATGTATGAAGGTTTGTGTGTGTGTGACAGAGTTTCTGTTTGTGTTTGTTAGTACATGTCTATTTGTATGCCTGTGAGCATTTAGGTGTGTGACAAAGCATATAAAGTATGTGTATATGGAATAACTTATTGTTAAAAGTACATATATTGCCATATTGAAATAAAACAGATCTTATCCCCCCTGTGTGAGTCATATTTCATAGCTGTGTGTATCTCTACTGTCCAGCTGTCATCTACTGTGATGTCATTTATGGCTCTGCCTGAGACAGGAACCATTTGGTAACAGCTGGATGAGGTGTTTGAAGAGAGTGTGATTTTAATATAAAAGTTTGAAGCTGAGTTTCATTAGCAGTGATGTATCCCTAGTGTTAGAAGTATTGCTGCCTCTAGATCATAAAACGACATTCAATTTTTTTTGTCATCTAAGGGCAGTTGAAAGTTAGACTTCATTACATTAGTCTCTACAGCACCTGGACTTTCATGAATATGGAACATTTTAATTTCCTTTTATTTGTACCTTGTTTTTTTATCATTATGTCTTTTTTTTTTTTAAAAAAAATTTAAAAAATATTTATAATAAGTAATCATCCATTTTAGCTTTTGCCTATCCTTCATAAACATAACTTGATGAATCTCTTGTTGTATTTTAATTGGCTCGTCCATACCAAGTTGCAAACGTGCTGAATATGTAGTTTTTAAAATTTGTAAAATGTATTATATTTACTGTAATTTGCATTATTTTTATTATTATTATTTTATTATTATTTTTTCTTAAATGTTATCATTTTTAAATAAAAGAGAGGGCACTGGTTATTTTGGCTGAACAAGCTCTTGCAGCCTAAAAGATAAGCAAAACAATATCTGTATTTAAATAACGTCAGACACAATTTAAAGTGTAAGGGGCCGATTTATCAAGAGCCGAATGGCCCCTGATGCCCCTGTTTCCGTGCAAGCCTTCAGGCTCGCCAGAAATAGCAGTTATGAAGCAGCGGTTTTAAGACCGCTGCTCCTTAACTGGTCCGCTGCCTCTGAGGCTGCGGACATCAATCTGCCCGATCGTATACAATCGGTTTGAGTGACACCCTGCTAGCGGCCGATTGGCCGTAAATCTGCAGAGGGCAGCATTGCACAAGCAGTTCATCAGCCCCTATATGTTTGTTTTAGTAAGGACTACCGAGAAGAATTCAAAAATTGCCTAATTCTCTTGAAATCCATCAAAAATACTGAGTGATGTGTACATGCACCAGCAAGCTTCTACATTCAGGTTTTAATCACCTTTGAATTATTACTTGCATATTTTATTAACCTCTTCAGTGCTAAGCCAACCTTCTGCTAAACTGGTTTTGAGGTTTCAGTGCATGCATTTAAACACTATTCTATTTTTTTCAGTGGACAGGCAGGCAGGCAGGCAGGCAGACAGAGAGGCAGATAGATATATAAATAGATAGATAGATAGATGGATAGATAGTACCTATATTAGAAAGAGGGGTCTTTTTCAGATGTATTTATCTCAGACATCCCCTGCTTAAAAAAAAAATGTTTATTTCCTAACCAGGTGATTACTGATACAACAGTGTTAATGCACACATTGTAAACATATTTAAGAAAGAACCTTTCATCTTCAGAATAAAGGATATTAGAGATCTGTAAGGATTTTTTATTTTTTTATTTTTTTTTGTTTTCAGTTAGGACCCCTCACCACCAAATAATGCATTTACATTTAGCCCCCTACACTAGCAACCTTTGAAATATTATGTTCTTCACTTTCAAATTGGTAGTTTTTAGTTTCTTTTAACTGTATGAGGGCTATGATTGAGGGGATTGAATATGCCCCCTACTCTATAGTATTTGTGTGGTGACATATGAATGTTTCAAGTATATCCCAAATAAAAGATGGAAGACCTTGAACCAGCAGCCAATCACCACCAGAAGTAGCTCCAAACCAACTACAATCCCTAGGAGCAGCAGACAACAGCACCATGTAGACTTGTTGACTTATCATTTTAAATATGGCATTATGAAAATATTAATGATATAACATATGATGTCTACATATCAAATTATCCCTTGTACATTATTATTTTTTTTGTTGAGTGAATAATAACTGAATTGATTCACATCAAAAAATCCCCTTAACATTTTTTTCTAATTTAACAACCTGTATAAAATTTGGAGCACTTACTAAAGTAATCATAAATTATATTTCTAAACATGTTATACAGCATGCAATTAGCATCATGTAACTTTTTATTTAGAATGTCCCTTTAATTTCCTTTTTTGTTGCAATAAAACTTGCATTTCATAATACAATTAAAGGGACATTAAACTGCTGGTTACAACTACAGTAGCATCTGGTTACTATTACCAAGCTATTGTTTTCTCTCCTGTACCTGTAGTTCTCGTATTTTAAATCATTGCAGAATCCAACTGGTAAAGCTCTGCATTTTATACTGGGTGCTGCTTTTTGGCAGCTCTATCTTTCACTTCAGTTTAGCTCACATAATAGAGAGCAGAAACATTACATTTTTGTAGGTTTTTTTCACATTTTAAAAGTTAAACAACAAATATAAGCTCCAAGATGGCGGCGCCCAGTGTGAAGATTCAAAGCTTCACTAACTAATACTTGTAAAGGGTTAAAACAAGAGAATAACTTTGAAGACAGCTACAGTCACAAGAGGAAAACAATAGCATGGTGACTAGTAACCATTCTATTGTTCTTGTACTCAGCAGTTTAATGTCCCTTTAATTTAACTACTGTGTTCGTACCTTATAATGCAGAAATGGGGAGACCAACAGAGTTTATAGCAATATTTTTGTCTTTATGAATTCCTTAAAAGGACTTCAATTAGTTAAGGAATCTCACATTAGCAGAATAATTTTCAGTGTTGCATCTTTTAGTCAAGTCATAATCCTCCCAAATTAAATTACTTTAGAAAAGATATTTTATGCAAAGTGGTAATTGTATTTTACCACTTAAATCTGTGTTTTCTTAGAGATCATATCACAATTAGGAGATAATTACACCCAGTAACACTTTATGTGCCAAAACATTATGTGATACTATAAAACTAAACATTCAATTTAAATGATTCCAATCCATTGTGTTTCTGTAATAACAATTAACTTTACAAAGACATGATGAGGATGAATAACTAAAATCAGCACTTCTCCGCGGTTTCCCACAAGATACTTGATGGTTCTAAAAAAATATTTCTACGTTTTAGTACATGAAGTTTCATAGAATATATTATATATATTAAATTATATTATATATGATTATTTAATTTTTTTTGGTCAACATTTTGTTTGTACAGTTACCCTTGGACAGAGAAGGATATACAGGGTGATTATATTTTGTGTTTGCCCAAACAATATTTTAAATCTAAGGCTTCCATGTATTAAAAGGGCGAGTAAACAAGCTTCTCAATTTGAGAAGTTGTCTGCTTGCCTTCATAACATATGGGTAGCGGATCCTGTTCGTCCACTGCCCCTATATATCATTACACACTCAAGTGAGCATGTAAAACCCGTCCCTTCTCTCTCATGACCATTTGTGTGAGAGAAGGGTATGCCACTCACCCCTTGTGAGCGAGTTCAGGGTGATTTCTCTTCGCCACCACAGAGGTGGTGAAGAGTGTAAAAAGCAGGGGTTTAATGACTGCTACTTCTTACATTGCGGGAAGCAGGCTTGTATGTTAGAAACCCGACAAGGGCTCCGTAGCAGTTTACGCTGCTTTGTACATGGAGCCCTATGTATCTATATTTAAGGAATACTTTATAGCAGAGCTACCCAGAAAGAAGTTACAGGATTAATAACCACACCCGCCAACAGTTTTCATAGCACAGCCCACTCTGCTTTGTCCAAAAATGCTCAGGGTAAGTTGGACAAAGAATGCATGATCTTAAATATTGTATTATTCAGTTTACTCTGTAACCTGCAGAATATTCTCACATGCCAATTAACAAAATATATACAAATATATACACATATACATAAATAATATATACTCACACAGTATATATATAGAAGTAGAACAAAGCACTCACTGGTCTTAAAAAGTGTCCAAACTTAACAATTTATTCCATAGTGACATTTCGGGGTGTTCACCCCTTCATCAGACCACCAATAATGCATCACAAAGCAAACATTTTAAAGTGTAGGAAGCCCCACCCGCTGACAAAAACCCCTGCCAAAGGGTTACCATAGTGACATAATAACAATAATACACATGTGAAAGTTACTGTATTGCAAAAGATCATTTCCAATGTTATATAGTGCTTAATCATACATAGAAAAATTAAGATAACATAGTGTATAAATATGTGCATCTAAACATGAATATGGGACAAACTGTGGAAAGCAGAGCGATTTGCTATTGCAGAAATATAAAGCTGCCAAGTTGATGATCTCTTGCTAAAAACAAACCTGTCATAATTTAAACTCACCGCCCTGTATATTCGTATAGGCATAAGTGATAAAATAGAAAGAGACATGACAAGAACCCCAGCGAGCATGGAGTATAACTACAGTGTACTCACTCCGGTAAGCTCAGGATAGTTTAGAATCAAATTACATGATTACTGCCGTGCTGAAAGTAAATCGGATCAGGCGTGCACACACCCCTCCACGTCATCATGACGTATGTGGACACACCCCCTATGGTCTAGACTGGGACAAGATCTAATTATGCTAATCTTATGTGCAAGGAGAGTATCGGCATCAAAACAAGGCAGATGTAAATAACGGATCTCTGTTTTAATAGGGTTAGAGAACCAGGGGCCCTCAATCTACTCATAGTGTATGAGTTCAACTATACACTTAGTGAAATAGCTGTGTGTAATGTGTAATTTATATAGGCGGCTAAATATTCATGAGAAATGCTAATAAGGAATAGAGACAAAGTATTCTAAATCCCTTATGTTAACTGACTGCAATGTGTTGCAGAAAACAAAAGAGCAAAAACAAAAGACAAGAACAGTTCTATTGTCAAGGTCACATAACACTAGCAGTAAAAATAAATATACATAGTGTAATCAAATAGGAGATAAACTTATAGCCCACATTAATCAAGCATGCTAATAGGTCCCACATTAGTTTAATCACTGGGATCATAAGGTGGAAGTAAGTAACATAACACTTATATCATCATTTAGGTGCAGCTAGGAAATATGTAAATGACCGAAAAAAAGGAAAAATAACATGTCTACATACCGTACCCAATGAAAAATATTTACACTTGGGGGCGGAGCTAGCTCTGAGCCTGAGCGGTCGCGTGGAACCATAGCTCCGGCTATCTATTGCTAAAGTTTATATGTTTAACCGTTCAGCTCAGTAGAAACGATTATTGCTAAATGTCTGACAACCCTTGGCTCTTGCCGGAATAGTCTGAGGATTGTAGGGCATATCGGACAAAGCTACTTGTTCTGATCGTGTTGTGCTGTTTAGCGGGTCCCATGATGGCAGCCATCTTTCAGCTTCACGAGAGGACTCACGCAGGAGAGTCTAGCCGTTAGTAGCACTCCTTGACAACTTTGACCTGCTGACTATGTTGAAGCAGTGAGTTTTTGTGCTAGATACACGTGGCCTCTTATTGGCATGGCAGTACCCGGCTCTCAGTGGAGCGACAACACCCACAATGTCAACATGGGGACCGGTAATGAACAAGCAACTACCGCTATTTACCTGGACATTAAGAAGCATCTCAGGATTTTAGCTGAGGAAGCAGAAGCTCTATTTGCATCTAGCTGTTTCTCACCTGCTGTAGCTGGCTGTTTGCCATCAGCCCGGGGGCTGTGCGACGGGGACTCGTTCTCCTAGATGGACGGATCTGGGCATTTGGATGTCAGGCCATGCAGCTCTCCCGGAACCGCTCAGCTGATCCCATCGCATACGAGCAGTGACATCCGCCTGCTCTCCCCTCTAGTTAACATCACGGATCTCACTGAAAGTAAACCCTGCCATATCTATGTGCCATCAGACTGGGTAGTGGATGTGTTACATTATTCCCATCAAGCACACCCAGCATTGCTATTACCCAGAGTGGATAACAGAGGGAACGTTCGGGCAATCATGTTTTTTGACATCCCCCTGACCTGTGAACTGGAGCACTCCCTAGACCGGAGACATTTTGCAGTGGGTCTTATACAGACTGGAATTGGTTAGGAAGCTTTTAACTCATATTATCCAGGATGGATGATACATATATAGAGAATGTGCTTATGTTGATGCAAAAGTTAGAGACAGCTAATAGACATAGCACACAAGCATTAGTGACTTCCTGCAGTGTGTGTTTCAAATCCCACTAATGACGGCAATAAGCCTGATGTTTGGAGGACCCTGACCTGCTAATTGCTAATACACTCCTTGATAGTTTTACATTGATAATAGAGGGGCTGATTACATGCAGCTATATATGTTCTGTAGTTACTCAGATAATTGTTAATTTGTTGTCTCATATTATGTTTAGACCTAAAGTAAGCTATAATATCTCCCCACATTTACCGGTGAATAGTTTACTTCACAACTTTATGTTAGTAAATCATAGGCCATAAACCTTACCACTCCCTTCCCCATACACCTCATGAGGTCAGTGCGGTATCGCGCTGAGAGTAGGCTTATTTCAACCATGTACAAGTAGACTCTTACACTAGAGTAATGAGACATAATTTCTGGGTTTAAATGATCCCTCCAGTATAAATATGCCAGTCCTATGCCGTTCTCATACCATAACTGCCACCACAGTAGGTAGTTAATAGTCCTCGGAAGTGCCACAACACATGAAGTTGTCCCTCTAATACTCTAGAGACACTTAACGATCTAACAGGACTCTGATTACAGCCATCTAAATACTAGTTAACTCATCCACACACTTTATGAAGGTAGGGAAAAGGTCACCTATAAGCCTCAGGGGGATTTTGGGATAGCTCCTGTTCTAGCTCCTTTTATTTTAATCCACTTACATAAGGAAAGTCTGAGGTTCACTTTGATAGTATAGGGCTATTCATCATCACCATTCACTAATAGCATTTAACTTTACGCAACATATACTAGAGTGAGGTGTCAATTCGTTGTTACTGTCATTGCTTGTGATATGCGTATTAGCTAGAGCTGCTATACCTTTGGGCTTAATGTATTAACTTAATCATACAGCTCTGTTACATACGATACACTTCATATGTTCCATGATATGCAACAATGCTTCAACCTATTGTAGTGTTTTGCCCTTATTAGAGTCTTTACTTTACTTCCCTACTCTATCTTATGGAACTTCTTTGGTTTTACTATTTTATTACTATAGTGGTAACCGTGTGTTACACCTCAGAAACTACGCAAAGGGAGGTACCCTCTTTGTTAACCTATATTAGTTAATGCCCCGAGTAGACTTTTTACTTAGGTGCTTTATTGAATAGTTGGGGCTAAATAATAAATAGCTTTCTCCCTCTCTCCCCTGGTCACAGATATCTAACATTAGAAATAACCACCCCCCATATTCATATTCATGCTGTTTGCCTATCTCCCTCATCCCCTGGTTACCCTACTGTGATGTCTCTGTTGGTATGCCCCCCCTTCTCATCCTTTCTTTCTTTTGTTTCTCCTTTCTTCTCCTTTCCCCTATACTTTGAGCGGCTCTTGCCCGCTGCTTTTTCCCTCTCTTCCTTACACACTATGGCCTAGGTGCGGCCAGTACAGTATCCAACTCCCCACTTCTAGTTACTACTAGAATAGAAAGTCACTAAGTACCCTTCCTATAGATTGGGGATCATATCTCATTTAATATAATATAAAATGGAGTTCCATTTTCTATGGCCCAAACATTACTATCCCATCTAATCAGGACATGTTGTATAACCTACTAACTGTATACTAAGATTTTGTGTTTTCGTTTTTATCTATAAAGTATAGCTCTTCTTTCTATATAGACAAGTACTTTTGTTAATATTTATGTACTCTTCAATAATAGAACACGGTCTTGGTATGTGATGCTACAGCATTTGCTATGTCTTAATAGGTTACCCTTCATATGAGAGTAAAGTATGTCATGCCCTGTTGTACCTGATCTTAATGGGCAAATCCTGTATGTTATTTTACCTTTCAATAAAAAATTGTTAAAAAAAATTAAATAAATATTTACACTTGAAAATCTACACAATGAACAATATGAAAAATATGAAAACTATACAAGAGCTGTAAAATATGTAAAAATACAGCACAATCAAAGTCATAGGTTCTAAAATGGACATGGAGGGAATGTCTCAAAATCTACAGGACGGAATGCCAGTCCACACTGGCATTAAGACCTCTCAGGTGGCAGTGTCCAATGTGTAGATCCATTGTGCCTCTTTCTGTTGGAGCCGTTTGTTTCTATCTCCTCCTCTAGCCACATGGTCAATCAATTGGACTGTATGCCCTTTTTCCATAAAATGTATTGCCACAAGTTGGTCACTTTCTCCTTTATCAGTTGCAGTATGTATGGCACTCCGGTGATTCAGCATTCTCTTCTTAATGTCATCTGACGTTTTTCCCATGTAAAACAGTCCACAAATACAACTCAACATGTATACAACGTATGGGGTGGTACAAGTGAGGTAATGTTTTATGTGGTATCTTTGGTTAGCGTGCGGGTGTCTAAAGTTGTTACCTTGTATCATTGAGTGACAGGTGACACAGCTGGGGCATCTGAAGGATCCCTTCTTAGTAGGTTGTAGCCAAGATGACAGGGACATACAAGTCAAAAGCTAAATATCCATGATTATGAGAGAGCATGCCATTTGAATAGCCTTTTCAAGTTACTTCTTTCGGTTGATACCCTTTGTGGAAAATCATACCTAGGTACACTCAGGAGCAGCAATGCCCTACTGGGTTAACTGCAAGAGACTCAGATGTATACAATATGAAAAAATAGCTCTCCTCAGCCCTATTCAAAATCAATCAACCATATTGGCAAATCTGCTTGAAATTCATTTGAAATATGGGTACCTACTATTCATTATCATTTCTCCACCATTTGTATTAGGTAAAAGTGTTATTCAAAAACAAACACCCTTGTCTTGTTCATGCAAATTCATTCTTAATCATGAGGCTATCTGCTAACCAACTTCTAATCTGCGCTCCACTCATAATCTAGCCCTAAATAAGGACAGTTGGCAAGTATGCAGGATGTTTGGAAAACTGCAAGTGTCACAGTCCGTAGCCAAGTCTGTCAATTAAAGGGACAGTCTACACCAGAATATTTATTGTTTAAAAAGATAGATAATCCCTTTATTACCCATTCCCCAGTTTTGCATAACCAACACATTTATATTTATATACTTTTTTACCTCTGTGATTACCTTGTATCTAAGCCTCTGCAGACTGCCCCATTATCTCAGTGTTTTTTGACGGAAATGCAGTTTAGTGCATACTCCTAAATAACTCCACAGGAGTGAGCACAGTGTTATCTATATGACACACTTGAATTTAGTACTGTCTAACTGTGAAACATTTTCAAAATGCTCTGAGTTTGGAGGTGGTTTTCAACGGTTTAGAAATCAGTTTGAGCCTACCTAGATTTAGCTTTTCAAAATACCACCAAGGGAACAAAGCAAATTTGATGATAAAAGTAAATTTGAAAGTTGTTAACAATTGCATGCCCTATCTGAATCATGAAAGTTTAATTTTGACTGGACTGTCCCTTTAAAATGAAAGCCCCTGTGTAATGATTCAGCAAATTAACTGCAATGTATGAAAAGCTACACCACTTAGTATTATATGTGAACACAAAACTAGATTTATTCATCAAATGTTATTCTTATAAAATGATCTCGCATTGACTGAGTATGTGAGATAAAAGGTAAGTAAGCATCTCACACAAATGTACCAACTGCATTCTAACCCTATACCATTATAACTTTCTTATGAGCATTCATTGATAGCTGCTAACCAAATTCCAACTCTTCTTTCTATCCTTTTACAACCTGGTATAATATATTCAATTCTAAACTGTCCTCTTGTCACATAAAAATGTATTTGAATCTCAGACATTTTGCAAACTTGTAAAAATGTTCGAAATAATTTTTTGCAACCAGCAGGGCAGTGCCAGCTCTAGGGGTCTATCTATCAAGCTCCGAATGTCTAAAGACCGCTGCTCCATAACCCTGTCCGCCTGCTCTGAGCAGGCAGACAGACATCGCCGGAATTCAACCTGATTGAATACGATCGGATTGATTGACACCCCCTGCTGGGGGCCGATTGGCCGTGAGTCTGCAGGGGGCGGCGTTGCACCAGCAGCTCACAAGAGCTGTTGGTGCAATGCTGAATACGGTGATCGTATTGCTCTCCGCATTCAGCGATGTCTGTCGGACCTGATCCGCACTGTCGGATCAGGTCCGACAAACATATGATAAATAGGCCTCCTAGTCTAAACTGAGCCCTATGCAAAGTCCCCAACTAGCATGCAAGAGTTGCCACTTCGACCATGTTTTCCAGGACACTTATGAATTACACATGCTGCAGGGTATGCAGGGAGAAACATGAATAGTGCTGTCCAGGGTCACTATTCATGTGCTATCAAGGGGTGCAATTCACGTTGCCCTCTGCACACCCTGCAGCGTGTGTAACTCATAAGTGTCCAGGAAAACAATGCCATGGTGGCAACCCTATATCCGCCACACTAAGCCTCCTAATTGCACCGCCAAGGCCTCTAACTAAGGAGAAGGGTTAGCTACGCTTTCCAGTGCGCTAGAGATAAGTATTTTCACCCCTTAAGGTAATTTACAGAAAACGAATAAATACTAACAATTTTTTTCTAGTATTTCTTCCTTTTCCCTAAATGTAGTTGGTGCATTCGTTCAGATAGTCACATGCCTAATAAAAATACACTGGTAAGGAGTTTAAAATTATATGTTCTATCTGAAAGTTTAATTTTGACTTTACTTCCCCTATGAAAAAATATGGAAACAGTCTTTTTATAAATATGACCACCAGTACAAAACATGTCACAAGTGCACAATATAAATTTTATTTAGTAACTTTAGTAATTTTGCAAAGGCTGTAAGGGAAGGTTGTTGTCCTATTAGTGCCGGATAGCACTGCTGTAATCTGCAATTGCCCCCAGTATAATGCTCCCCAATAGATACTACACAGACCCTTAATTCCATTATGTGTTGGTGTTTGTAAACCATTCCATAGAAAATGCTGTGAAAGAGTTAAAAAAGTATAAAAGTTCTGCATGCTTTGCTGATTTGTAAGTCTAATTAGGTTCAGCTGTCTTTAATTAGTCAGGTCTATTTAATGCAGCTACATGTACGCTCAGGTTAGCTCATTCTGGGGTGAGCTGTTTTACCTGAAAGAAAAGCTACTATGCTGCATGATGTCAGGACTGGAAAATAACATATATACAGAAAACCAATAAAGACCTCATTTATTAAAGGGACAGTTTACTAAAAAAAATACTCCCCTTTGTTCTCTCCAAGTACTGGTGATTGTTTTATGGACAGATATAATATAAAGAAGCAAGTATATGTACACAATGTGATACAGTAATAAGATCAGATTATACCTACAAGCTCAACCCATTTTATTAGGTTGTGGCTTCAAAACACAAAATCAGAGCTTTAAAATACACAAATAAACCTTAAAAAGCTAATTTTCATACATTTTTTACGCTGCAGTTGGTAATAAAAGCAATTGTAAACACATTAAGGGAAAAACTATTTTACAGTAAACTGTCCATTTAAATTCATGTCAAACTCTCACCTTATCACAGATTTTACATTTGGTACAATTATACCACTACACAGAAAGAAGAAAAAAAAGAGTCTGTCCCAAGAAATTTGGGACAGTTTGCAAGTATGCAAATAACTAAATAGTTTTTAAATACATCAGAATACAGGAAGCAGGGATTACCAAAAATAAAACTTACATAAAGCATTTAGGACTAGATTTACAAGTGGAGTGCTAATTTATTGCACACCCACATTTGCGGGCACACACCAGCGCTTATAAAATTAACCAGAGATCAGATTTCTGGTTAATTTTATAAATATAACCCAAATGTCTCCACAATACAGTGTAGTTTATTTTATTAAAAAATAAAAAATTATACCATTTTTATTTGTTAATACTAGGCAGTATTTTGGGGGTATAGTTGGTGGGAGTAGGGTGTTAGAAATACACTGAAAAGTGCCTTTACATTGCGGTTTATGGGAACTGTATGTTACCTGTAAATATATATATGCATATGCTTATATACATATATATTTATATTTTCTGCCATCGCTGCGCTACTTTCCCCTTCGCTGTGCTTAGGTTCCCTGATGGATTCCATGTTGAAATGTATTTGCTGCATTTGCAAGTTGAATAATGTGACACATACTTTCAAACTACTTAAAGGGACAGTCTAGTCCAGAATTGTTATTGTTTAAAAAGATAGATAATCCCTTTATTATCCATTACCCAGTTTTGCATAACCAACACTGTTATACTAATATACTTTTTACCTATGCAATTACCTTGCATCTAAGCCTCTGCAGAATGCTGCCTTATTTCAGTTATTTTAACAGACCTGCATTTTAGCCATTCAGTGCTGACTCCTAGGTAATTCGGGAGTGAGCACAATATTATCTATATGGCACACATGAACTAGCGCTGTCTAGCTGTGAAAAACTGGTAAGAGTCAACCTTAAAGGGCTTAGAAATTAGTATATATGGGCCAGATTACAAGTGGAGCACTAAATATTGCTTTATTTGCACTGGTATTACAAGTTCAGAGCAATAAAGACGCAACCTCGCGTTCGCATTGCAGGGAAGAATTGCTCTCACAAGAGCATGCTTCAGGTGACACTTGAAGAAGGGGAGTGACCATGAAACGATATGGTAAAGTACAACACAGGTCTAGCTCAGGCAAGTGTTTTAATATAATCACTCTCTGTATAGAGATTTTTTTTATCTTATTTTTTTTATCTTATTTTATATCTTGTTTTTGTTTTGTTTTTTACTTTATATTGTGAGTTTTTTTATAGGCTTTGTTCACTTCATTGCAAGGTATATGGAGAAATAGCAGGGCGAATATGACGGCGTTTTATGTAAATATCTTTGCACCGTGTGTTTGCTTTAACAAACACATTTTCCTTGCAATTCACATCTTAAAGTGATTTATAGATGTTTATGACATTTTATCAAATGCTATTTGTAATTTTTACTATCGCTGTGAATCAAAATATATTGTTACATTGTTCATGTATTAAGCTGCAATTGCTCTACTAGTTTTATTTGTTAGCAGCAACTGTTAGTATTGTGCTAAAAGAAAACAAAAATAATAAAAGATAACATTTTAAGAAACAATATTTTTTCTATGAGAATTTATTTGCTAAACAGTGCTGTTTCTTTCATACTTTATACATAAATACATATGTATACATATAAAGACATATATATATATATATATATATATATATATATATAAATTCATTGGAGCCCTTTTCAGTCAAGTAGACGAAAACATGAAAAAGCATATTTATGCAATATTCATATTTAATAAATTGTTCAACTATGTATTTACAGTAAATTGCTCACATTCCAACATTCTGCACATAGGGGAATATGTTGTAAGTATTTACAAATATATATGTATATATTTATATATATATAAATATATATTTATAAATACAAAATGTTTACTTCTGGCAGAGTTAGCGCACGAGTGGGGGCATTAAATACTGCTATACCCATAATCTGGCCCTAATTTGTTTTGTTTTTTTTAACAGCTGACTAATTTTAAAAAAGACATCTTTGTCATGTTTATTTGAAAAATGTATTGTATGTAATTCTCCAACAAAATGCAACCTTAATGCAACAAAGATGTGGTCAGCAATGTGCAGCTAGTAATTTGACCAAATTTACTGCTGATTCTAACCACATTTATGTATTTGTGGTCCAAGTGAAAATACCAAGTAAGGTCCCTAAGCAGCAAGAGGACATTAATTGCAGCTTATATCATCTCATGGTTCCACATCATTACACCACAGTAATTGGAATGGTTGATGGGTTCAAGGAGATAAACATGCTGGTAACAGTTCTATGCCTAATGTTTGCCCTCAAATTAGTAGATTCATTTTACCCAACATATGCTGTAAACTCATTCAGAATCTTTGGGAAGAAGGAATATATGGAAGGACTAGTTAATTATAAAGTGTTAGATTAGCATGACTAAATTGCTGAAAACAAGAAACAATGGTGACAATTAGTACATACTCTTGAGATATAGCTGTTAGTTAATGATCACCAGAGTGCAAAATCTAAATGTCATATAGTGCTTTCACATATATCCTATTGATCACTCTGCTGCTTTTATTCTATGGATCATTCCCACATGATTTAACGCTTTCTAATCTTTAATATTTATAATGAGATTTCATTTTGATTCTCTGCTCAACTATGTCACATTCCATTTTTGGTGTCTTGCATAAAAATATTCATATTCACTCTTCTCCAAGATAGACATCAATTTTATGATATATTTCTTTTACCCAGAATGAACAATGTTTAATACAATACAAACAATAGTGCTATACATTTTTTTGTTATTTATTATATTAAAAACTATAAAAAATACTCATACATATCTAAATATGCATTATTGAAGAAGGGATTATTCTCCTTCTTAGCAGATAGCTTCAGGCTCCTGAACATCAACTGTACACTATGTAAAAGTGTCAGGGTTGTACATTTCATGCAATGCTCTCCATAATTTCTGAAGGGAGTGGAAACACTGCACCTTATAGAGTTAAATTACAGGAAAAGCAGGTATAATCAATGACTGTGTTTAAGCATAATTAAACAAACTGGGCCAGATCATGAATGGTGCGCTGTTTCGCACAAGCGATATCGGGTGTAACGTGGCTGTTTGTGCTTGTTGGAAGGAGCGCTCATATTACAAGTTGAAAGAAAATGCAAGCGATTGAGTGCAATCATGAGCTCTGGTTAACTGTGACACAAGACAAAAAAGTTTCACAAAACACATAAAAAAATACATTGAAGGGGGGCGGAGCCTAGCCAAGCACTAAGATGGCTGTATAATCTTAGAGCTCTGTAGTCCCTAATGCTTAAAACATAAAATTAACGTTTTCAAACAAAACAAAAGAGACCATAGCACTACCCTATGAATAGTAAAAGGCCAGGGTATCAACTATATCAAAAATTATTTATGCAAAGGCCAGCAAAGGAAGAAGAGATACAAAGCAACAGGGAAGGAACTGCACAGCACGACGCTACAGCAGCAGACACAGGGCCTCTCACAAGCAGACACGCAGAAGCACTAACAGACCAAGCTCCCATCTGACTCCACTAACGTATCTCACCCTAGAAGCACCACACATCTGCTCCGGAGGGTCGGGGACCCGCTCCGGAGTGAAGAACAGCAGAAGATTCGCAAGCCAGTGCCTTAACACTCAGGGAGAGGCACCGTCTGCCGGATAGGCACCATAAAACACAGGGGAAACATCGGACCCTGGTAAGGCAAGATCTAACTCCCACAGGCGCTGGACTGAAGGACCCCTGCACTCAAACCCCTTGGCAACGGCGGGACACGGAGCGCCTCACCTCCATCACAGCCCAGCAGACAGGCGCACCACACAAAGGCCCAGCATACCAGTTTTGGCGCGAACATCCGCCATCTTGCAGAGCGCCCGTCACTCCTGGAGGAAAACAAGCAGAGACGGAGAGAAGCCTAACAGCCGAACCGCTTGTCAAACATCGCGGCGGCAAGAGGAGGCGCTGGGTAAGACTGCTTGCCAGCAATAAATAAATATAAAACACAGAAGGGGGGCCTCCGGTGACCGCCTGGGCTGAGCAATTACTAAAGCCCTCAGAGAGGAAGCGGCTGCATCACACTTGCAGGAGGGTTAGATCGGGGAAGTATAAGGGACTCCAGGGAATCATACAACACACTACAGAGCCATAATCTGCTACAGGGGGCCTCACGGACACTAGCTGGACACCAGATTAACAAGCTAGCTCAAATAATATAGCGCAGCCACTGAGGTATAGGGAGGCTCTGCCACACGGGCTGGGACTCCCTATAGCACTGCATACCGGGACTTCCATGCCAGCAAACAAACATTAGAAAAAGCAGATTAAGAGAGGGTCCTGAGGGGCCGCCTATTGACCTAACTAACATTAAACAGCTTATAAACAAACCCCATAAACAAGCCTCCTAATCAACACCTTCCACAAGGGGCAAAGCAGGAAGAATAAACAGTGCTTCAGAGGGGGCACAAATTATAATTCAAAGCACGAAGTAAACAAAGTGTATACTAGCCTCATCTATTACGGCCACATCCCAATAACCCAGGCTCTAGGGGTAAAATACTTGTAAAACCCTGATAAATCCCATAAGGGCAGGGGATAATTAATAATTAACAGTGAACATACGCTACAGTTCACTGATTCTAAAGCGCGTGGATCTGGCCCCAGCCCTGCGCAACGTGCGCAACACAGGAGATAAGCAAAGAACCCTCCTTTAAGAGGCACTGGTTCCAGAATTGGACTAGCAGAAGGAGATACAATACACGATATATCACAGCAAAGTAAGCTGATACATGTAATGGCTAGCAAGAGAGCGGCTAAACCACACCGAAATACACACGCAACAGCGATGGAAAACTACCTAATCCCGGCGGAGCCAGCAGCGCCTTCAACAGAGGCAACATGCGGCCCACCTGCAAGAACCACTACAGCGCAGGTACACAACCCTGGCCCACAAGCACAATCCCAAAGCTACTTAACAAGGGAGGACATAAAACACCTATCCTCAAAGGAAGATATCAAGGAGGCCATGCAGGAGTTCAAAACTATGTTTGGGGAGCTCAAAAGAGACATTACGGTCGTAGAAAGGCGTGTCACACAAATAGAGGAGAGGCAAGAAACCCTAAACTCCGACCTACAACATCAGACCAGTCATATGCAAGCACTGGAAGGTACGGTCCAGACATTAATGGACCGTATCGAAGACCTTAAAAACAGGAGCAGGAGGAACAACCTCCGACTACGAGGAATATCTGAGGCAGTCGATCCTCCCGCCTTGCAAAATTACATACAAGACTTCATCAGACACCTCAAAAACAACGATGCTGCACCAGATGTGCCGATAGAAAGAGCCCATAGGGCTCTACGCCCCAAACCATAAAACAGAGCGCCGCCCAGGGATGTGATAATAAAATTACTATCCTTCAAGGATAAAGAGGAAATCCTAAGGCTGGCCAGAACGCAACATCCTATCGAGTTTGGAGGCTCAGAAATACAGATATACTCCGACCTCTGTCCCACGACGCTGCAGAAGAGAAGAGATTTAAGATTTGTCACGGCAGTACTGAAAGAGAAAAGACTGCCCTACAGATGGGGATTCCCCACATGCCTGATCGTCACAAAGAATAATACCTCACATGTGCTAAAAAGTATAGAAGACCTTCCAAATTTCAACCAAGCCTTGGGAATCAATATCATTCCACCGCGTGGGGAAGATGAAGCCCCACGAGAACCTTCTAGAAGAAATCAAGGCGCAAACTTACAACTACCAAGCTGACTGGTAGAGAAGAAATTACAGGACACTACAACATAGTCTGGGCATTTTGGAGCACAGTACCTGAAGACACTACATGGAGGTGTTTGCTGACTTAACAGGTTGTATATAGGCATTGTAACTGATGTTTGAGAGAACATTAACTGTTATAGAACTGTCTGCATACTAGCCGACCTATTTTAAATTTATGTCAGATGTAGACACACAAAATGACTCCAATATAATTAGTGGACAATTTGCACTGTTAAAGTTGTGTTGTTTGAAATGTTTATGTTAATGATTTTTGAGGGGGGAGAAACATCAGTAGGGTGGGTGTTACTGAGTTTACAGAAGCAGTGACAAGATAATGAGAACCAATGATGCTTACCATTAATGTACAGAGACAGTACACCACACATCAAAATCCCTCACATACCGCATTGTCCAGCCTAGGCGTCACACTCAACACCGAGCAGTATATAAAACACAAGTCACACATTTCACATACAACAGCGCTTGGCACATAGGATGATTCTGCAGGAGGCAGCGCAGAGCGCAAAAAATTACTTCACCCTAATAACTGAATAACGGACAACCCCATAGGCCCTCGAAGGGGGACCGTTACTTCAAACACCAACACTAACAGAATTAAGAATGGAAGTACAGCCGCTCATACAAACGTACACAAATAGCGCTACAGCAGCGGTCACACGTAAAACAATTAATAGGTACAGTCTGGCGCCCAAGGGAATAAACTTAGGACTTAGGATTAGAGACAACCACTGCATTTAGCACATTCAGGTCTCAAGCAAAGTTTCAAACACGAATTACTTTGAAAACGTTGATTCAATTAAATTATTATAAATGTTTATAAATCTAAGGAGAGCATGGGGACAACTACCCCCAACTTGGTTTAGTAGTTAAGTTGTTGTTATAAAAAAGAATTTGCTGTTATTGAAAACTTGTATTGTTATTCTGCACACAAAACAGTGATTCTCCCAATCCTTCTCTTCTTTCTCTCTTCTACCCCCGCTAAATTTCTTTGGTGGGAGCTAATCTCACCACTCTACTCCTATACTTCACTTCCCACCTACCCACGGTCTTATCTCTTCCCACCCAGCTCCTTGCTCACCCTCCTCCTATCCCCCTCTTTTTTTTTTTTTTCTCTTCTCTCCCTTCCCTCCTACCCCCCCCCCCCTTCCCCTGCCTGCACCTGACCTTCGCGCCCCAACAGATAAACTAACATGGCACACAGACAACACCAACAGCGACCTCGGCCAATAGAGCTTATCTCTATTAACACTAAGGGCCTAAACAACCCCAACAAACGCTCAATAGGAGAGACCTGCACAGAATGGGAGGAGACATAATTTACATACAAGAGACACACTTTTCAGCGATACATGAACCAAAATGGTTCAACCGTCAGTACCCTAATGCATATTTTGCTTCAGGACCCACTAAGAAAAATGGGGTTGGGATCATTATACAAGCAAGGATACCACTCCAGATCTCACAGATACATAGAGACCCTGAAGGCAGATATATATTGATCACCGGCTTCCTATATGGCAGGCCCATTACATTAGTTAACATCTACTGCCCTAACCACTCGCAGCACCTTTTTCTCACAAAAATCACCCAGAAAATACTAGAAACACGGGTGGGTATACTGTTTCTTGGGAGGGGACCTTAATGTTCCCTTCGACCCTTCTATGGACACTTCAAATGGGATCTCCAGCGCCCCTCACAGGGTTATTAAACGCATGACGGCCTCACTGACTGAGCTGATGGTGCATGACATATGGCGCGCACACCACCCGACGGTCAGAAACTACACCTTCTACTCACATCCACACAGAAAGTACTCCAGGATTGACTACTTACTCACGGACACCATAGGCCTTACTATAACCAAAAGTAGTAACATAAAAGCTTTCACATGGTCGGACCATGCACCGGTCAGCTGCTCTGTACTGTGGCCTAATGTCCCGATCACACCCTATGTGTGGCGGCTAAACGACACATTACTGGATGACCCAGTATTTAAAACAGACATACAGAAAGCGATCACAGAATACTTCCAGCTAAACGCGAATGATAGAATGAGAAATGATACTATCTGGGAAGCACACAAATGCACTATTAGGGGCCTCCTGATTAAGAAAACGTCAGAGTTAAATAGAGCTAGGAAAAAACGATACCAGGCTTTACTATCCCAAGTAGAGCAGGCAGAACTCAACCATAAAACACTACCGACTAGCGAAGTAGCAACAAAACAATTGACAGAGGCCAGAGAGAGCTTACTACAATTTCTGCAAGAAGACTACCAAAAAAAAGCATTAATGCTGAGGCAGCTCTACTTTGAACAGGGCGACAAAGCAGGGAGACTATTGGCTAGGGCTATAGCGAGGAAGAAATTGAAAACATATGTCCACCACATAACAGACAGGGAGGGGGTTGATCGGGCGGAGGCTGACGCGATAGTAGATTCGTTCAGAACATACTACGAATCCCTATATAATATCCCAACTAAGCCACAGGGCGAAGGAGAACACCCAAATCTGCCACAGAACGATGAAAACATAACAGGATATCTCAGAGGAGTGGAACTCCCTGGGCTTACAGAACAAGAAAAAGAGTCATTAGATTCCCCAATCACAATGGACAAACTTAAAAAAGAGATTAAGGATCTCCCGACGGGAAAGAGCCCTGGGCCAGACGGATTTGGCCTCAAATACTACAAACTATATATAGACATACTAGCTCCTACTTTACTGAACCTATTCAATGCACTATCCCAGACCCCCATTCTCCCACGCACCATGCTCGAGGCCTACAGCACAGTACTTCCCAAGCCAGGGAAAACACAAGACAAACCGGAAAACTTTAGGCCAATCTCCCTATTAAATTCCGACATGAAGATACTTGCCAAGGTGATGGCCAACCGTCTGAATAGACTGCTTCCTGGACTGATTTCAACAGACCAGGTGGGCTTTATCCCTGCGCGGGAGGCCAGAGATAATACTCTGAAAATACTCCAAATGATTACACACGCACAAAAACATGGAGTGCCACTCTCCCTGGTCACGACAGATGCGGAAAAAGCATTTGACCGGGTGGGGTGGCCATTCATGCAGCACACCCTTAAAAAATTTGGCTTCGGAGATAATTTTATAAACATTGTAATGTCCCTCTATTCTACCCCAAACGCTAGGATCAGGGTAAACGGCACACTCTCTGGCTCTTTTAAAAAATGGCACCCGACAGGGCTGTCCCCTATCGCCACTTTTGTTCGCTCTCACGATAGAAGTACTGGCTAGCAAAATCAGAGACAACCCACGGATCAGGGGGTTCCACATAAGGGGCAGAGAGCATAAACTTGCGATGTATGCAGACGACGTCTTGATGACCATATCGGACTCGCCAGACTCACTGAACGAGGCCATGAAAGAGTTCTCAGCCTTCGGAAAAGTCTCAAACTTTCTTCTCAACCCCCTAAAATCAGAGATCTTAATCATCAATGAAAGACCCGAACTAATCAACGTACTTAGAAACAACTGCCCAATTAAATTAGCA
The DNA here is from genome assembly GCF_027579735.1 of Bombina bombina. NCBI lineage: Eukaryota > Metazoa > Chordata > Amphibia > Anura > Bombinatoridae > Bombina > Bombina bombina. The sequence continues at coordinate 573,584,224 of NC_069501.1, forward strand.
CAACACTCCATAAAATACTTGGGGATAAAAATCACCCCTAGTATCAATGAGATAACGGATCTTAATTATAAAGATATCCGAGATGAAATCCTGAAGGACTTAGCCAACTGGAAAAACAAGACAATCTCATGGAGGGGACGTATCGGGGTGGTAAAGATGAACATCCTGCCAAGAGTGCTGTATGTCATGCAGACCATACCGATCTCCCCGGCTGCACCATACATACACCAAATACAGAAATCGATGGAAACATACATATGGAATGGCACAAAGTCCAGGATCAGGAAACACACCACCTACATGCCTAGAGATAGGGGAGGACTGGGAATTCCCTTACTGAGAGAATACCAACGAGCAATATCACTACAGAGGCTGGTGGAGTGGAGCCAGAACGCACGCAACAAGGCTTGGGTTCAGATCAACAATGATATCTTGGATCGGGGAAATGTGGGACCCTGGCTTGGATCCCAGCAAGAGCCCGCCCGGCTCAGATCGGACACTACCCCTTAATTCAAGAGGTATTCACTAGATGGGACAAACTAATCAGCATGGACTCATACGTGTCGTCGCCCCACTCGCCGAACACCCCTATCCGTGAAAACCCAGAATTAGGCATGGAATACAAACCGCATACTGTAGGGGAATCCTACACCTTGGCGGAGGCGGCAATAACCAATATACTACAACAAGGCAAACTTAAAACGCAGGCAGAACTATCCGAATGGGCACCCAAATATTTTACATCGTGGTACAGGGTGGCTCAGATGGCACATTATCTACAAACATGTAAGGAGAAGCCCTCATTGACTAGGTCCAGAACACTGTTCGAAACACTCTGCACAATGACACAGACTCCGACCCACCTAATATCACGACTTTACAAGACTTTAATGACTAAGGAAGGTACCACTTTGCCGGCATACACCGCGACATGGCAGGCCGAACTTAACCTGGAGATAGGCGAAAAGGACTGGGTTAAGATCTTTGAGAGGGCAAAAAAAGCCTCTGTCTCAATGAAAATACAGGAAACACACTATAAACTTTTAAGCAGATGGTACATGACACCCCACTGACTACACAGAATTTATCCAAACGCCAGTGGGGGGTGCTGGAGGGATTGTGGGGAGGAGGGAACACTCTTACATATCTGGTGGGCCTGCCTCTACATACAGAAATATTGGGAGGAGGTACTGATAGAAATGAGCAAAATACTGAAAACCATAATACCAATGAAACCCACATACTTGATATATCACAAACTGCCCAAGGTAGCGGGAGAAGATAAATACTTACTCCTCCTGCTGATGCTAAACAGAGCTAAGGGCTTAATACCAGTACACTGGAAAAAAAAAACCCAGGTACCGACTATGCAGGACTGGAAAACCAGAGTGGGAGAACTGCTCAGGTTAGAGAGGTACCACTACCTCAAATTGGGCAAATTAGCTACTCACGAACTGATGACACTGACCTGGACTGGTAGGGGGTTGTAGATCAGCCAAACCTCAATCACTGGTTACAGATAAACTGAAGCACATGAACAGCTCAAAAGAACAAGGACTCAATATACCCCCCCACACGCTGACTTCACCTCGAATAATTCCACCCACCACCCTTATGTTCTCCCCCTGCGCTCTCTCCCTAAATCCCTCCCCCCCTTTTTTTTTTTTTTTTTCTTTTCTTCTCTTCCCTTTCCCCCTCCTCCTTCTCCCTATCTCTAATCACATTCTTCTCTTTACACTTCCTCTGTCCAATACCGGGCTATGGTGTAGGACAGCAACGTCAGGAATAGGACCACTCTCAGCGATATGAAGTAAACAAGCTGAGTAGTCTTTAATTAACCTTAGACGATACCCTGACGTACAGCTCCAAAGAACAATCAGTTTTTGTGGATTACGGTTATACAACATTGCGAGCAGCTACGCTTGCTGAAGCAAGCTCAAATGTAGTGAATTGTTTATAAGAAAAGAATGTATAGAGGAAGACACATAATCTCAGGTTAAATTAATAATGTATAAGCAGTTGTTTTGGAATAGCAATGGCCATGTAACACGCAAACTATTGTAAACATTGTAACTCACCATTGCCAGACCAATGTATTGTATTGATGAATAACACTGTGTCATACTCTCTTCAATAAAGCTTGTTTGAAATAAAAAAAAAAAAATACATTGAAAAGTACAGTTACACTCATAATAATATTATCTGATAAAAAGTATTTTTAAAAATATTGCATAAAATAGTTATAAGGGTTCAAAGATAGAAAAAAAGGCAGACAAAGGCATTTAACATAGACATACATACATATAGATGTATAATATGTTTATGTATATATTTATATATTTAAATATAAATATATGGAAATATATATATATATATATATATATATATATATATATATATATATATATATATATATATATATATATATACAGTAAATATATATATTTTACTTGTTAGGACTTAACCGCTACTAGCCCAGAGGGAAAAATTGTGTGTGTGTGTACATTAGAGCCCATTGCAGTCAAGTAGATAAAAACATGTTAAAGCATATTTATGCAATTTTAATTTTTAATAAAGTGTTATACTGTGTATTTACTGTAAATATTTGGAATTCTAATGTTCTTCACATAGGGGAAACGTGTTCTATGTGTTTTTAAATATATATTTTTATTGTTTAACCCTTTGAGTACTAAGCACTTTCCCACCTGGGTTCTAAGGTTTTCTTAAAGGGGCTTTTATTTAATATTTTTTAAAAATATTTTATTTTTATTTATTTCAGCGATTACCTTTCCAACGGTGGGTCTTGGGGGTCTGTAGCTGCTTAGATGCCTGAGATACAGGCTTCTAAGCAGCATGCCCCCTGCTCCTATATTTAACATTGTTAATGTTAAATAAAGTTGCGCGGTGACGTCATCACGTTTATTGCGTGTGACGTCACCACGCAAAACGGAAGCCCTGGCGATGCCTTTCATTATGCAGCACCGATCACCGGGGTAGGAGCGGATGGGAGCCCCCAGATCTCCCTCAAGTTGGGAGAGTGCTAGTGACGGCTCTGAGTCGTCATTAGCACCAGAGTGGGAAACTCTATGAAGGCTCAGAGCCGTCATTAGCACTCAAGGGGTTAAAAAGATAGATAATCTCTTTTTTAACCATCATTCCCCATTCCCCAAATTTGCATAACCAACACGGTTATATTAATATACATCGTATCTAAGCCTCTGCAAACGGCCTCCTTACTTCAGTTCTTTTAACAGACTTGTATAACTCCACGGGAATGAGCACAAAGTTATCTTTATGGCACACATTGACTAGCGCTGTCTAGCTGTCAAAACTGTCAAAATGCACTAAGATAAGAGGCGGCCTTCAAAGGATTAGAAATTACCATATGAGCCTACCTAGGTTTAGCTTTAAACTAAGAACACCAAAAGAGCGAAGCATATTTGATGATAAAAGTAAAAGGTTCTCTGGAAACAACTTTGTGTAATGTAATAGTATTTCTAATGCCTCCTTTAAATGTAATATTTGATTCAATGTTTTTTAATAATTTAAATCTAACTATGCAATATTCAAATTTGAAAATTTTCCATCGTTATGTTTGTAATACTATTTCTAATGTTTTCATTAAATGTAATATTTGAATTAAGCAATATTTGAAATAGAAATATTCAAATTGATATATTTGTATCTATTATGTATCAATTGACTAAATTCCCTAGCACATGAACTATTAAAGGGACGCTAAACCCAAAATATTTCTTTCATGATTCCGGTAGAGAATACAATTTTAAACAACATTCCAATTTACTTCTATTATCTAATTTGCTTGTTTTTTTTAAATATCCTTTGTTGAAGTAATAGCAATGCACACGGGTGAGCCAATCATACAAAGCATCTATGTGCAGCCACCAATCAGCAGCTACTGAGAATATCTAGATATGATTTCCAGCAAAGGATGTGAAGATAATTAAGCAAATTAGATAATAAAAGTAAATTATAAAGTTGTTTAAAATGACATGATCTTTCTAAATCATGAAAGAAAAATGTGTGTTTCGTGTCCCTTTAAACTTCTGAATAGCATTTCAAATTCAAAATTTTAAATGTGGATATTCAATCTAATTATGAACATTCGAAAACTAAAGTAGCATTCGAAAATAGAAACTAACCTTCAATTACCAAATTTTAATGGATTTTCATTCTTATCAACATTCGATTGTCTAAAACGAATGGCCACATGACTATTTGTTCTACCATATGAATTACACTTACAGCACATTTATCCATCCCTAGCGATCAGGTTAACGCACATAAAAAAATTAATTTTAAATTATTAAAAATGATTAAACATACTGTAAAAAAAATATAGATATATATTATGGATTATTTTAAATATTTTACAGTATGATTAATTAATTTTTAAAAATTTCTATTTTTTTTTTAAATATTGTATATGTAATATTTCAATAATGTGCCTTAAGATGACTAATTTTCTATGTGTGCTAACTTTATCACTTTAAAACATAATTGCGAAAAACGATGCGCAAAACACATATTTTACGTTATGATATTCACAAAGAAACTTTTTATCATTAAATATATATTTCTATATAGAGTATATCTGATACTATTCATGTAAAATACATATCTAGGAATACACACACACACATATATATATATATATATATATATATATATATATATATATATATATATATATATATATATATATATATATATATATAGATATCAAAATAACAAGAGTATTGCATTGAGCAATGATACTTTTTTTATTGGACTAACTATACATTTATAAGATGACAAGCTTTCGGAAGAGTTCCTTCCTTTATCAAGTCTGAAGCAATACTAACCAATTCAATGGAATTTACAGATTGTATCTTAAAACACAGAATAGCTAAGAAGACAGTGCAGGGAGAGGAGGAGGTGTCGTAAAAATCATGAGGGGGGCTTAGGTAACAGGCAGACAGTGTCCAGTGTAGGAGAACAGACAGGGGAAATATATAGCTTTACATAGAGCATATACTGACATAAAGTTATATATCAACATATATATATATATATATAAAAATATGTATTTAAGATAAGAATAAATAGAACATATTCTGCTATGTAAAGAACATTGGAATGTTAAATAATAATATTTCATGTCAGGTTTAGCATTCTTGATTATATGTGGTCGGGTTAGTGCACGAGAATGGGTGTTAGTGTATTCATGATCCATTTACTTCTATGGAAGAAGAAGTTAATGTGGTCACGAATCACGATATTTATTTTGCACTCGTCGGATTTATGCTCGCGCACAAATGTCTTAGTTTCAACTTGTAATACAAGCGTAACCCAACGCATGGAAAAAGCCTCCATCTAGCAAAGTTAGGCCTAGATTTGGAGTTTGGCGTTAGCCGTGAAAACCAGCGTTAGAGGCTCCTAACGCTGGTTTTGGCCGCCCGCTGGTATTTGGAGTCAGTGATTAAAGGGTCTAACGCTCACTTTTCAGCCGCAACTTTTCCATACCGCAGATCCCCTTACGTCAATTGCGTATCCTATCTTTTCAATGGGATCTTCCTAACGCCGGTATTTAGAGTCGTTTCTGAAGTGAGCGTTAGAGCTCTAACGACAAAACTCCAGCCGCAGGAAAATAGCAGTAGTTAAGAGCTTTCTGGGCTAACGCCGGTTCATAAAGCTCTTAACTACTGTACCCTAAAGTACACTAACACCCATAAACTACCTATGTACCCCTAAACCGAGCTCCCCCCACATCGCCGCCACTCGATTAAAATTTTTTAACCCCTAATCTGCCGACCGCCACCTACGTTATACTTATGTACCCCTAATCTGCTGCCCCTAACACCGCCGACCCCTGTATTACATTTATTAACCCCTAACCTGCCCCCCACAACGTCGCCGCCAGCTACTTAAAATAATTAACCACTAATCTTCCGACCGCAAAGCGCCGCCACCTACGTTATCCCTATGTACCCCTAATCTGCTGCCCCTAACACCGCCGACCCCTATATTATATTTATTAACCCCTAATCTGCCCCCCTCAACGTCGCCGACACCTGCCTACACTTATTAACCCCTAATCTGCCGAGCGGACCTGAGCGCTACTATAATAAATGTATTAACCCCTAATCCGCCTCACTAACCCTATCATAAATAGTATTAACCCCTAATCTGCCCTCCCTAACATCGCCGACACCTAACTTCAATTATTAACCCCTAATCTGATGAGCGGAGCTCACCGCTACTATAATAAATGGATTAACCCCTAAAGCTAAGTCTAACCCTAACACTAACACCCCCCTAAGTTAAATATAATTTAAATCTAACGAAATAAATTAACTCTTATTAAATAAATTATTCCTATTTAAAGCTAAATACTTACCTGTAAAATAAATCCTAATATAGCTACAATATAAATTATAATTATATTATAGCTATTTTAGGATTTATATTTATTTTACAGGCAACTTGGTAATTATTTTAACCAGGTACAATAGCTATTAAATAGTTACCTAGTTAAAATAATAACAAATTTACCTGTAAAATAAATCCTAACCTAAGATATAATTAAACCTAACACTACCCTATCAATAAATTAATTAAATAAACTACCTACAATTACCTACAATTAACCTAACACTACACTATCAATAAATTAATTAAACACAATTGCTACAAATAAATACAATTACATAAACTAGCTAAAGTATAAAAAATAAAAAAGAACTAAGTTACAAAAAATAAAAAAATATTTACAAACATAAGAAAAATATTACAACAATTTTAAACTAATTACACCTACTCTAAGCCCCCTAATAAAATAACAAAGCCCCCCAAAATAAAAAATTCCCTACCCTATTCTAAATTAAAAAAGGTAAAAGCTCTTTTACCTTACCAGCCCTGAACAGGGCCCTTTGCGGGGCATGCCCCAAGAATTTCAGCTCTTTTGCCTGTAAAAAAAAACATACAATACCCCCCCCCCCAACATTACCCCAGCGCGGAACATCCATCCGGCCCGACGACTGAACGACGAATGACTGTTCCTTTAAGGGACGTCATCCAAGATGGCGTCCCTCGAATTCCGATTGGCTGATAGGATTCTATCAGCCAATCGGAATTAGGGTAGGAATATTCTGATTGGCTGATGGAATCAGCCAATCAGAATCAAGTTCAATCCGATTGGCTGATCCAATCAGCCAATCAGATTGAGCTTGCGTTCTATTGGCTGTTCCGATCAGCCAATAGAATGCGAGCTAAATCTGATTGGCTGATTCCATCAGCCAATCAGAAAATTCCTACCTTAATTCCGATTGGCTGATAGAATCCTATCAGCCAATCGGAATTCGAGGGACGCCATCTTGGATGACGTCCCTTAAAGGAACAGTCATTTGTCGTTCAGTCGTCGGGCCGGATGGATGTTCCGCGCTGGAGGTCTTCAGGATCCTGCCGCTTCGCTCCGGATGGATGCTGCTTGGATGAACACTTCAATCGGATGGAAGATCCTCTTCTGCCCCGCTTGGATGAAGACTTTGACCGGATCATGGACCTCTTCAGCCCCTCGCTTGGGCTTGGAACAGGACATCGGAGGAGCTCTTCAGGACGGATCGGTGAACCTGGATGGTGAAGACAAGGTAGGAAGATCTTCAGGGGCTTAGTGTTAGGTTTATTTAAGGGGGGTTTGGGTTAGATTAGGGGTATGTGGGTGGTGGGTTGTAATGTTGGGGGGGGTGTATTGTATGTTTTTTTTTACAGGCAAAAGAGCTGAAATTATTGGGGCATGCCCCGCAAAGGGCCCTGTTCAGGGCTGGTAAGGTAAAAGAGCTTTTACCTTTTTTAATTTAGAATAGGGTAGGGAATTTTTTATTTTGGGGGGCTTTGTTATTTTATTAGGGGGCTTAGAGTAGGTGTAATTAGTTTAAAATTGTTGTAATATTTTTCTTATGTTTGTAAATATTTTTTTATTTTTTGTAACTTAGTTCTTTTTTATTTTTTGTACTTTAGCTAGTTTATGTAATTGTATTTATTTGTAGCAATTGTGTTTAATTAATTTATTGATAGTGTAGTGTTAGGTTAATTGTAGGTAATTGTAGGTAGTTTATTTAATTAATTTATTGATAGGGTAGTGTTAGGTTTAATTATATCTTAGGTTAGGATTTATTTTACAGGTAAATTTGTTATTATTTTAACTAGGTAACTATTAAATAGCTATTGTACCTGGTTAAAATAATTACCATGTTGCCTGTAAAATAAATATAAATCCTAAAATAGCTATAATATAATTACAATTTATATTGTAGCTATATTAGGATTTATTTTACAGTTAAGTATTTAGCTTTAAATAGGAATAAGTTATTTAATAAGAGTTAATTTATTTCGTTAGATTTAAATTATATTTAACTTAGGGGGGTGTTAGTGTTAGGGTTAGACTTAGCTTTAGGGGTTAATCCATTTATTATAGTAGCGGTGAGCTCCGCTCGTCAGATTAGGGGTTAATAATTGAAGTTAGGTGTCGACGATGTTAGGGAGGGCAGATTAGGGGTTAATACTATTTATGATAGGGTTAGTGAGGCGGATTAGGGGTTAATAACTTTATTATAGTAGCGCTCAGGTCCGCTCGGCAGATTAGGGGTTAATAAGTGTAGGCAGGTGTCGGCGACGTTGTGGGGGGCAGATTAGGGGTTAATAAATATAATATAGGGGTCGGCGATGTTAGGGCAGCAGATTAGGGGTACATAGGGATAACGTAGGTTGCGGCGGTTTACGGAGCGGCAGATTAGGGGTTAAAAATAATATGCAGGGGTCAGCGATAGCGGGGGCGGCAGATTAGGGGTTAATAAGTGTAAGGTTAGGGGTGTTTAGACTCGGGGTACATGTTAGAGTGTTAGGTGCAGACGTAGGAAGTGTTTCCCCATAGGAAACAATGGGGCTGCGTTAGGAGCTGAACGCTGCTTTTTTGCAGGTGTTAGGTTTTTTTTCAGCTCAAACAGCCCCATTGTTTCCTATGGGGGAATCGTGCACGAGCACGTTTTTGAGGCTGGCCGCGTCCGTAAGCAACTCTGGTATCGAGAGTTGCATTTGCGGTAAAAATGCTCTACGCTCCTTTTTTGGAGCCTAACGCAGCATTTGTTTGAACTCTCGATACCAGAGTTAAATTTATGGTGCGGCCAGAAAAAAGCCCGCGGAGCGTTAACAGCCCTTCTACCGCCGAACTCCAAATCTAGGCCTTATTGTGCAAGCGGGGAGTGCTAATTTGTGTTTTGTTCCACTTGTAATCTTGCTCTTAAAGGGATATAAAACAGACTGTTTTGTTGTTGCTCTAAGCATTGATTTAAACTTAAAAAATATTTTTATATGTATTATTTATCATTTAAAAATGATTTTTCCTTTTATTTCTTTTTTTTTCTCTTTATTTGTGCAGGTTTTATTTTATTACCACAAGGGGATGTGGTCTCTACAGGGAGGCAAAGGAGTAGTTTAACCTTTGAAGTGGTTTTTAGGTCACACCCACAATAGCTGCAGGCAGTTTCTTGCTCATGCTCAATAGAGGACTTTTGCTGCAGAAATCATGTGACAGTAGTACTTAAAGTGTTGTTGTTTCAGCTCCCTTATCTCCCTGCAGTCAGTTGCTACAACAAGAATTTGTAATTGCTGATTTTGCAAGAAAAAAAAGTTAGTTGTTCGCTGTTTTAACACAATCTGTTTATTTTTATGTTCATATATATTTGTGTATGTGTGTGTGTGTGTGTTATTTCTATCTACATGGTGTTCAGTATGACGTACTAAGGCATTACTTGATTTTATAAAATTAATCACATGTCACAAAAAGCAACCTTTTTATTCTAGGTCAAGTGGTAGTTACCAGCTACCTCAATATTCATGGTGATTAAAAAAAAGTGAGTTGCTGTTTATTGTGTAGAAACAGATGTAAAATATAAATTGATAATATTTTAAAATATATATCTTGTTCAATACATTTGAAACAGAACTAAAAGGGCAATGTGATCAATATTTTATATTGTTATTATAACAGAGCAGCATTTAAACAGTGAATTTTTCAAGAAATAAATGTTAAAGTTAAATTTAAAAATTGAAATTAAAACTAATACAGCTATATCATTTGTGTACTTATTGATACTAATTGGCTGATATGTATTTTCTGCTAATGCTCATTGGCTGATAGATACTTCCTGCTAATACTTATTGGCTGAGAGGTACTTCCTGCTAATACTTATTGGCTGAGAGGTACTTCCTGCTAATACTTGTTGGCTGATATATACTTCCTGCTAATACTTATTGGCTGATAGGTACTTCCTGTTAATGCTCAATGACTGATAAATATTTCCTGCTAATTGTCATTTGGCTGTTCTGGAAATTTGTACCTAACAGCTAATAAGATTTAGCAGCAATTGATATAGCTGTATTAAAACTGTTGCATATAAACAGCTTCTACCTCACATTTTTTCAGGGAAAAATTCATTATTTAAATGATTTTCTTTCTTGTAAATGGGGTAAAAATTAGAGTGCCCTTTTTATAATATAAAAATGATTATTGCTAACATCAAACAAGAGCTGTGGCAACATGGATATGACAGAGCAAACTACTATGGGTGGAAAATAAGTAGAATAGTGAGTTATGGTTGTGACTGTATTTCTTAATCATTTTTGCTTTGGTATACATCTGATGTGCTTGGGAATTCATTTGGCATCCCTAAACTATATGACATGCTAAGGATTGAAATAATAATACAATATGATTGAACAAAAAGGAAAATATGTGTCACTAAAATAGTTTAAGATTAAAAGAGTCTATGTTCAAAGAGAGATACGAGAAGAATGGTTTTATCCATCCAAAACACTTTTCTGCAGCTTTCAAAGAGTTCTTGGGGGATTCTTGACCCCCCATTTCTGAGTTCGCTCCATCACACCTCAATAAAGACAAGACCACAAGTTATGGGGAAGAAAAGGCCGCAGCTTGTTTATTAACCAATAAACCACAAGTTAAACTTTATTATCAACATTATAAATCTTTCATTTTCTTAACATTCACCCAGTGCTTGCTTTTGTTCTCTCTATAAGCCCCCACCCCTTTTCAGGGCGGGGTGTCCACCATCACTTTCCCCTTTCTGTTACCGACAGAAGTACCAGCCATTATCTATCAGGCGTAAGCCTCAATAGACCACAGCAAGCACCTCGCAATAGCTGCGACAAACACCATCTTAACCATCATATTTTTGGGAGGGAGGGCGGGAAAACTCTCCACCTTCCGTGCTGCTCCTAACTCTGCAACAGACGTCTTCAGCCAGGGAGGTGTATTTAACTCCTCCCACCATCCTCCACCCCCACAGCGGAGCCTACCAATACTCCCATAAAGTGGGGGTCAAACTGCCCTATTTTCCAGTCGTCAACCGGGCTGCTCTTTATCAAAAGCCTTGACAACTGAAAAACCTATTTTGGCCTTGTGCAGAGTGACATATATTCACTGTTCCAACTACTGCATGTAGTTTTTTTTTGTTTTTTTCATGTGAAATTTTTGTGCAAGCTCAATTCATACATTAATAAACACAACCATATTCTGGTTTAACAAAACAGGTTTAAAAATAATAATTATGAAATGTGTTTATGACAAGTACGATTATAATAAAATCTGCTTATGATTGCAATTAAGTAAATATAAAGGCAGCTGTAATATTATAGGATATTGTTGATTGCAAACATATGAAATATTGTTAAATACTTAGTAAAAAAATACTTAATTCAAACACATTAGTCAGTGGTTATTAAAGCTGAATCAATTTGCTGCCATGTATTTTGTTGTGGTTGATTACCTATTTTTGCTCTTGTAAAGCTTTATGTACTTCCCTTTGGAAAACCATTAGAAAAGCTTGATATTTTTTGTTTTTTTACTGAATATCTACCAACAGTTTGGAATCTTGTGGCATTGCCATGGGCTAGAGGTCTGCCCTCTGTGTCCCTTGCGGCTTCCCCTTTCAGAGCAAAGCCCACGTTTCCAGGGACTGCCCTGACTATTCAAGGTCTATGAAGACATGGTTTGATGAGTTCATTCAAAACCTTTGAGATGACCTGGAATGTCGACTGCAAGTCAAACCTTCTTGTCCAATATCAGTGTATGACCTCACAAATGCTCTTTTGTCTGGATGGGCACAAATTCACACAGACATACTCCAAAATCTAGGGTTGTCACTGTTATGGCTGCAATGGGGGGGGGGGACCAAATCCATATTAAAGGGACAGAAAGGTCAAAACTTCACAATAGTGCACAGTGTTGTATGGTATCATTTTACTTTCTTTATATTGCTAAAATTACCTATGTGCATTTCAGTTTAGAAATTTCTATCCCTTTAAGGCCCATGGATTTGAAATGGGATGTCCAACAAGCTCATATAGTTGCATATAGTTATTGTGACATTGTATATGTAAATAGTTTGGCTTTGCTAACACACAAAAGCATTTCTAATGGAATAGCTTAGAAACTAAAGCCAAAACTCTGAGCTAGTACACGCTGCTTTCCTAACGGCCTTAGATTGGAACAGCTTACTTTTAACACATTCTACAATAGTCAGAATTCTATTAATTTGATCCGGGTAAAAATATTACTTTAAGACTAGAATTTTAATGTAATCATTTGAAAATTTATATTAACACACAAAGATCTGGCTTTGTACTTTCCCACAAAGAAATTCGGAATCGAAAAGAGACAAATGCCGATGACCACGTCCATATTTGGCCTTCATAGTGCACACGAAACAACAAATGCACATGTCTAATCTTAAGAGGACATGAAACCCACATTTTTTCTTTCATGATTCAGACAGAGCATGCAATTTTAATAACTTTCCAATGTATTTCTATTATCTAATTTGGTCTCTTTGTATCTTTTGTTGAAAAGTATACCTATGTAGGTTAGAAACTGCTGATTTGTAGCACATATATGCTTCTTACTTTCAGTTGGCTCCAAGTAACACATTACTGCCCCTTCATCAAAGGATACCAAGAGAATGACGCACATAAGAAAATGGAAGTAAATTGTAATTGTAAAATTGTATGTGAGAAGAAAATGTTTGGGTTTCATGTTACTTTAAGATATCCAAAGAATTCCCCAGTGTGTTGGGTTTCTAATGTTTTTATTTATCAGTACCGCAAATTATTTATTGAAGCATTTTTTAAAGTTAAACTTTGCAGCTGTAGTCAAATGGTCCTTTTAGGAGGCAATTATTATTCCCTGTAGGGAACCATACAATTTAGACCACAGTGGAAAAAAAAATGTTTATAATATTGTTAAAAGGGCTCAGCAGCAAAAAATGGACTGGAATATTTGTCTGTTTACTTATCTCGTCTATTTATTGACTTCATTAGCATCTAGCCCTAAATTCACACTACGGGCGAGATTACATATACAGCCCAAGCTTCAGCGCAACTGCTGAAACTTGAGCCGCCCATAATTTCACCTCTCACATCGGGGTATTACCTAAACCCCGCCAGCAGTTCATAAAGTGCTGTAAGTCGGATAAACTAGTGATGTCCAGGAATGTGCTTAAATACAAATTTCTGGAGACGCCAGTGATTTACGACACTTTAGAAACTGCCGGCACTTAAGAAAAAAAAAAAGAAAAAGTCAAATCTCCTGTAAAAGTCTAACGTACCTCCCAAATATAAACCTGACACGTAAAACCCTTATATACGCCATCAAACCCACATCAGAACTAATAAAAAAAAGCATTAACCCCTAAACCAACACCCCCCACAACGAAATAAGCCTAATTAAACTATTAACCCCTAATACACAATTCACCCACATCGCAATCTACCTAATAAAACTATTAACCCCTAATCCGCCATTAACCCACATCGCAATAAATCTAATAAAGTATATTAACCCTAATCCGCCATTAACCCACATCGCAATAAACCTAATAAAGTATATGAACCCCTAATCCGCCATTAACCCACATCACAACAAACCTAATAAAACTATTAACCCCTAATCCGCCAAGTCCACACAACACAATAATCCTAATAAATCTATTAACCCCTGATCCTCCAAACCCCCACAACGCAAATAACTAATTCAATTACAAAGCCCCCTAACCTAACACCCCCTAAATTATCCCCAATTACCTAAATTAAAAATACTAAATTACAATTAAAATAAAAAAGCTAACATTACTTAAAAATAAAAAAAACTCATTTAAATTAATCTAAGATTACAAAAAAAGTCTAAGATTACATAAAATAATAAACCAAATTATCAAAAATAAAAAAATTAAACCTGATCCCTATGAAAATAAAAAAGGCCCCCAAAATAAAAACACCCCCTAATCTAATACTAAACTTAGGCTGACCATATTTCCTTGAGACAAAAACGGGACATTGAGATGTCAAAAACGTGTCGGGGTTAATGTACTTTATTCATAGGAAAAAAAGTAAGATTTTAACAAAAGTTAACTTTTATGACATGAATATAAACTATTGAGCCAACAATTATGTTGTTCTCTATGTTGTCAAGGCAAATTTCCCCATATTAACTTGATTTTAAATGGTAAAAGTGTAGCCTCTAAACAGGCATTTGGTTTAAAGATCTGGATTAGTAATTGTAGATTTTATTTAGCTGAGTTGCCCAAAATCATTGTTACATGGTGGAAGAACTGAGAAAAATGTGGAAATAGTTACTTGATAATAACTGTTATTTATAATGTCTGTACAACCAGCACTGCAACAGCATAATAATAAGCATAATTAATGACAATTAAATTGATTGACAGGCACAGACACTGGTCTTACCTTGGAAGTGCACAATTCTTGCAGAACTTAGACAATTGATCTACTTGATCACTATGTTTGTATGTTCACACTGTGACACAAGAAGATGGCAAGAATTATCTCTCTGGTGATGGTCAGCCACTAATTCGGATGATGGCAGAGGCAGATGATCATCACATCAGATGATGACAGGTCTAGTTCGACTCCTGTCCTTACTAGACACTAGCTATAGTAGTTCTAACTTCCCTCTCATGACCAGTTTCTCTCCTTAGCTCAGTCTGACAGCTCACGACTGAGTACTGACCTGCTGTCACTTGCTTTCAATGATCACGCCCCTAATTTTGAGCATGGGCAGCATAGACGCGATGCTGTGGATCATGTGGGCACGGCCACCCAACCCCAACCCTGCAGTTAAAAAAAATGCCTTCCCCGCCGGCGGGGAATTTAAAAATGTTTAGTAAGTGGTGTGTGTGCTAAAAAATTACACTTGCGCTGGCCGCACGGTCTGATAACCCTCAAAACGCCACGTAAGTCCTTGCGCTGAATATGTGATACCGATTTGCGA
This sequence comes from Bombina bombina, assembly GCF_027579735.1. Taxonomy (NCBI): domain Eukaryota; kingdom Metazoa; phylum Chordata; class Amphibia; order Anura; family Bombinatoridae; genus Bombina; species Bombina bombina. The sequence goes on from NC_069501.1 coordinate 573,599,585, forward strand.
CGCAGTTCTATGTTAGCTTATGGGAGTAAAAATTGCAGCCAACCGGTGAAATATACATGCCACATTTATATGCGGCGCTGTATATGTGATACCAAAACTGCTTAAAAACCGCCTTCGTCCGCTTTTGCGGGCGATGCCGCATATGTAATCTTGCCCTACGTACCTAACACCAAGATCCCTAGTTTTGCTTATTAATATGGTTTCTAGCACTAAGAGGACACAATTATATATTCATGGAGTTGTGACATTAATAAAATGAAGTGTTATTTTGCATTGCAATTAGTCTGATGCATATGCCGTTTACAGAAACTTTGCCAACTTTCACTCACCATGTAAAGATGTTATGATTTTAATATTTGTATAGATTTTTAAAGGGGCATTCCAGCCACATCAGTGTATTTTTTGCAATACCCTTCAATTAGCAAAAAAATAATTCTAGCAAAAACGTTGACTCTTGCAGAGAGAGATATGCTTCATGTGCCATGCACAATAAAGCCACTTACTGAAATAGGTCTATAATACAGTCCTATTGGAACTATGCTTCTATTTGAAATTGGAATGCATTGATGTGCATAGCAATTTTGCCTGGAAGTTCCCTCTAATGAACAGAAGTAGCTACAAAGCTTACACTACTCACTACTGAATGTGAACTATGTGAGCTGCAATGAAACTTCCACTTAACTGTAGAAAATAACTCTCTTTATGTGCTTCAGTTAAGAGTTGCATGTTAATTACTCATTCTAAAATTAGGTTGGTACATTTGTCATGATACAACCTCTTATAAAACCTTCTATTATTAAACAGTATTGGTTTAAGTACTTCAAATTAAACATTTAGATGTTTTCCATATTGCAAGCTCACCATTAAAGGTTATACTTTTGTAATGTGAGTCTCACCCCACAGTGTTTGTGACAGCTCCATATATATCTGACATAGACTATGCCTTTGATTCAGGTAACATAATTAATTCTTATGTCATCAATTTTTAATTCATGTCCCTTTAATCATTCTTAAAAAAGGGATTCCGCTTTTGATTGTAAACACTTCTGTCCTTATTGGCAGAGGCAGAAGAAAGCTGCTGCAGCTGATACTGTGCGTCATACTATTTCTATACTAGCATGGTGCTTTGTGAGATCTCACAGGTCCTAAGTAAGCATTATGTTACATGACTGCATTGTCACCCAGCAACCAACAGAGAGTTACACTGGGCTTCAATCATCATAGAAATAAAACACATGCCCTCTATTAAAGGGGCATGAAACCCAACATTTTTCTTTCATGATTCAGATAGAGAATACAATTGTAAACAACATTCCAATTTACTTTTGTTATCTAATTTCATTCTTTAGATATCCTTTGTTGAAGAAACAACAGCGCACATGTTTGAGCCAATCACACAAGGCATCTATGTTCAGCCACCAAACAGCAGCTAATGAGCCAATTTAGATATGAATTTCAACAAAGGATATCAAGAGAATGAAACACATTAGATAATAGAAGTAAATTGGTAAGTTGTTTACATGCTCTGTATAAATCATGAATGAAAAAAAAAATGGGTTTAATGTCCCTTTAACATTCTATCACTTAAATTAGTTTCTAGACCATGACACACTCATAGTGTCAGAACCATAAACTTCCCTTACCGATGCCTCTGGCTAGCCTACAGATAAAACCTCAATATTTATAGTGTTAAAAATATAGTGACTTAAAATATGTGTAGGAAGATTACAGAGCAGCGCTTAATATCCTTGCATGTTTGCTGTGAAAAGTGACAGCATTCCTATGAAAGCCTCACATTTGTAGGGCAGTATTTACCAGTCCAATACTTTGCCCCTCGCATCCTGACATTTGACATTTTTGCTGTGATTAATTCCCTTTTCTGCCAAGTCTTCCTGCCAAACTGACACATTGATAATCCCCTGCCTACACAACTAATGTGCACAAATTGTGTTCTTTCCAGTACCCGCAATCATCACATTTCTAAATTACCATCTGCATTGGTTTACTTTATTTTATATCTCATATTTTGCCTCAGGGTAATTTAACCCATTTTGTTGCCAGATGCTACAATGCTTTATTTCAAAATCCAAATGGTTTATTTAAAAAATGTAAAGAGTACAGAAACATATAATTTGATGACAATTACTTGAATCACCCAATCTACCTTTCTATTATCTAATACACAAATTAAATTCTATTTCAATCTTTTTTTTTATACTCTGGTTTTGTTGCCATTTCCGTCCATTTTATATTTCCACACAGGATAGATCTATACCACCTCTGCATATAAACTATTCCAGGTCTCCACCAATCTTTTTGCTAAACAGCACTTTTATATACTTTCATTTATTCAGCAATCACCTTCAGAGAACTTCCTGTTATTCTTGAAATATGTTGTTTGAAAAAGTTCACTCATTTCCAATTCAATCCTCCTCCAGCACATACTAAGTTCCATTCTATTAGGTTTTATGATGTATAAAGTATAATTTATATTACCATATATAGCATCACTAATCTTGCCTAGCATATCTGCATGCATATGTGTTTATTATAGAGCAAGACTGTCCAGCATAAACCCTTGTGGCTTCATTTCAGCTCTCATAGTGTTCTTTATAACTGCAAATGTGTCATTCCTATACTCATTCTATTAATCTGATCTGATATTTTCTGCATTTTATATATATACTGTATATATACTTAGGTTTCTGGTCAGAACAGAATAACATAATGCAGGTGGTGGAGTTGCAGTTGTCTGGAGCCAGAGTTTGGGGGGTCCAAAGGGCATGACTGGCCATGGGGTGGAGTATATACAGCCCAGGGGGTCGATTTCACAAGAGCCGAATGGCCCCTTATCGACCTGGTCAGAACAGAATAACATAATGCAGGTGGTGGAGTTGCAGTTGTCTGGAGCCAGAGTTTGGGGGGTCCAAAGGGCATGACTGGCCATGGGGTGGAGTATATACAGCCCAGGGGGTCGATTTCACAAGAGCCGAATGGCCCCTTATCGACCTGTTTCCTTGCGAGCCTTCAGGCTCGCCAGAAACAGCCGTTAAGAAACAGCAGTCTTAAGACCGGTGCTCCTTAACTTGTCCGCTGCCTCTGAGGCTGCCGACATCAATCTGTCAATCTCATACGATCAGGTTGATTGACACCCCCTGCTAGTGGCCGATTGGCTGCAAATCTGCAGGGGGTGGCATTGCATAAGCAGTTCACTAGAATTGCTTGTGCAATGTTAAAGGGACAGTCAACAACAGAATTTTTGTTGTTTAAAAAGAAAGATAATCCCTTTATTACCCATTCCCCAGGTCTAAGAAAATTAGCATATGAACCTCCTAGAATTAGCTTTCAACTAAGAATACCAAGGGAACAAAGCAAAATTGGTGATAAAAATAAATTGGAAAGTTGTTTAAAATTGCATTCCCTATTTAAATCATGAAAGTATTTTTGGGACTTGACTGTCCCTTTAAATGCCAACAGCATATGCTGTCGGCATTCAGCGATGTCTGGCGCACATGATACGCTACAGCGTATCATGTCTGCCAGACATTGCTAAATCGACCCCCAGGGGTGTGATTGATTGGTTGACCAAAAGGGCAATATGAGCATGACTAGGAAATATGGGATGTTGAGGTGGTCCATGATCTTAGATATGTTTTTAGGGCAAAGTCAGGGCATTGGGGAGTTGGTGTAGATTGTCTTTGATGGGGGGAGGTTTCTAGACACAAAAAGGGGGATTCAAAAAGTTAACCACAAAGATAAATCTCAAGGAGCAAGTGTAGTAGAGGGGGACCTCATCTTCTACTGCCTGTTCCAAATGTTATTTATTTTTAACTTCCCTTCTTTACCTCTCTCCTTGCTTTCTATGGGGTACTGGAAATGAAGAAAAACATGTATTAATTTTCTTTTACTTTTACCTGGCATCTGTGAAGTTTGGGTATACTACAGTGAATAATAGGGTTCATCCCCCCCAGAATTACCACTGCTCCTCTATTTAACTTTTTAAAAGCAGAACATAAACAGGTAAGGGGAAGTTACATGCAAAATAATGTGACAGAGCTTTTAACACAATAAATTCTGCGAAACACAAGACAACTGAAAGATTTGTTAATGGTCCAATTCATTTCAAATTGTTTCTTCCACAAGTGTTCATACATTATTTTTTTCCTTTTGTCCAGTTCTATATACAATAATAAATGTGATCCATCCTAAAATATTAAAGATCTTTTTTTGCAAGTTGACATTTCCTTCACAAAGGTGTACTGCAAGATTTATAACATTTTACAAATTTCATATGGATTTTTTTATTTCAAGAGAGATACTTGTCACCTTCTTTGCTGATGAGATCGGCTACTCTCCACCTATACATCTGTGTTCTAATCTCTGATGTACTATTACTATTAATAAGAGTTTTGAATGAGGTGATCTTGTATCAATTACTAGTTACTACCATGCTGTAATTAATTCACTTTTTAATGGGTTCCCACATTAAAGGGACAGTAACTCTTTTTTCTCTTTACTGAATTTAAAAAAGTATTTTTTATATGTATTACAGTTTTTTTATTCCTTAGCTGAAAATTAAACACTTTTTGTTCTTATGCTTGCAAAGTGTGTTACTGCCCAGTGTGCCCACCAATAATGTTATATTTGTATTCATATCTGCCAGTTAAAGGGACAGTCTAGTCAAAATTAAACTTTCATGATTCAGATAGGGCATGCGATTTTAAGCAACTTTCCAATTTAGTTTTATCATCAAATTTGCTTTGTTCTCTTGCTAATTTCTAAGACCTTGAAGGCCGCTTCTAATCTTGGTGCATTTTGATAGTTTGCCACAGCTAGACAGCGCTAGTTCATGTGTCCCATATCAATAATATTGTGCCTTTTCCCATGGATTTATTTATGAGTCAGGACTGATTGGCTAAAATGCAAGTCTGTCAAAAGAACTGAGATAAGGGTATGGTCTGCAGAGGCTTAGATACAAGTTAATCACAGAGGTAAACAGTATATTAATATAACAGTGTTGGTTATGCAAAACTGGGGAAAGGGTAATAAAAGGAATATCTTTTTAAACAATAAAAAATCTGGAGTAGATTGCCCCTTTAAGTCTTTTAGACCAGTTGTGCATATCATCTTGTGGTGCCACAGGTGGAGTGGAAGAGGGTTCAATTGCTGAGGAAGCCCATAGAAGCCAGTCTATACTTAGGCATGTGCAGAATGTGTACTATTTTTTAGTGCAGGTTATCTATCTGTCTGTCTATCTATCATCTATCCTCAAAATCATTATACAGAGCAGCATATATATATTATTACCACTGAGTTAACTTTGCCCCATAACCATCTGTTGTGTATGTCCACTACTGGGTTCATGTCCTTGCCCCCCAAATCATTATAAATCATTTAAGGGCATAGATACCAATAGACAATAAATTTAAAAAAAATGTTTTTTTTAATACACATTTGTGTTTCAAAATTAATTCCCTAAATTCATAAAATTGGTAATATTGTGGTGCAGCCAGAGGCCTGTAACAAAAACAGTAGGGTTTAGAGGGGAAACCAGTTTTGAGTAGTAGTTATATGATATACATTTTTTCCACTAATTTTTTTAAAACAAATTTTAATACAAATCAATATTCTTTGGTTGTTTCTAGAGGTGTACAGACCCTCCTATGAGCTAGACACACACAAACACACACACACACATATATACAAATACTCACACACAGGGCCACCATCAGGGGGTGACAGGGGTGACTCAGGGGCCCAATGGGCTAGGGGGGCCCCATGAGGCAAGAACTAAAAAAAACAAAACATTTTTTTTTTAATTTTGGCATCCACCAGTGGGTACTACAGCAGAGTACCAACTGAGCATGGGAAATGTTATTACAAGGAGTAAAGTATTAGCATTTGTGTGCACTAAACCGCTATGCACAGTGTGAGACAGACTTGGCACTTTGTTTGTAGAGTGTGTGCCTGAGTCAGAACGGCTGATCACTTTCATTTGCAGAGGAGGTAGGAATTACTTAGCAAATGTTTTGTATTTCTTTGTGCAATTTAAGATTGTAACTTTAGTGTGGTAGTAGTTGTATGGTGGGGCCAGGGGTCCATAAAAACACATTTTTTTTTTAGCAGCAGTATATTTATGATTATTTGACAATGTTGTAGAAATTCTATATTTAAAACCATGCAGAAATGTTTCCTCCTCAATACACAAATGATATATATTACATTCCAGTTTACTGCCCCTTTATGCAAGGACTTTCCAGATACAAGGAGGCATTTTATCTACGATTTTTACATCTGCATAACATGTTATACTCTCAGACTTAGATTGCTCAGTGTTGGAAATGAGACAGGTTAACTTAAAACTGTTCAGTTTACTCTACAGCTGACTTAATTTTGAAATGCATACCAACAAGCTTAAATCCTGCATTTAACCAGATCTAATGGTATGAGTACCACAGCTTATGGTTCCACCAAGACCATATAGAGTACAGCATTTTCAAAATCCACAAGTACAGCTGACATATGGGAACATTTGTACGCTATATTTGAAGTGGTGCTCTTGGTTGGGGAAAATGGGGAAAATATGAAACAAACATATGTCAACCTTTTAAAAGTAATTTTCTTGGGGGGGCGGAGTCGACAGCCAACAGGAGCAGACGTGCCAAAGGAGAGCTCCTGACTCTAGACCCATAAAAGTTAATTAAAAGCCATAATATTACTTATATTTGGGGGCAATTTTTATTTATATAAGACCACAACTGCAGACTCCTTATCCGTGCATAAAATAAGGGACACCCATAAGAACTTTTGAATCGCGGGCGCATTTACCGGCCCAGTACCTGCTCATCCCGGCTGAAGTGTCCCTTACTAGCTCCGGAGGGTCGGGGATCCGCTCCGGAGCAAAAGATTGCTGCTTCATTGCCGGCTAGGAGGTCAGTCTGACCGCTGCACTTGCGACCTGAGACCTAACAGCAGCACCATTCACGCTGCCCGGGCTGGGCCTTACCTCCACCTGGGACTGCTTATATAGCCCCACTGATCACCATCCCGGGAGCAGTCATTCCACGGTCCAAGCTCCACGAACTTTCACCTGCGGTCCTGTGGTACCGAGTCCCCCGCGCGCCTGGACAACTTTAGGCGCGGGAAGCCGCCATCTTGCTTGGGGCCTCTCCCTCCCGACACGGCGCGGCCTCTGCTGGTGTGCACAGGGGGGCCCGCAAACGAAGCTACACTGTCAATCAACAGCCTCCGGTCCCAGGGGGGAGGCTCCTGCCGCATCCACGGGCTGCCGGAGAACGGAGAAGCTTGAAGGAGTGGGCCCGGCTGGAGCGGAGGACTTCGGGCCTGATCTGAACCAGCAAAACGTAGGGGTAGGTGAGTCAATCCCAACTTAGATACGCGCAACCTGGGGAATACCCTAGATTGACACCTACCCCTATCGATCTCCCTCCACTTCTCCTGAGGCCACTTTGGGGGATAGAAAAAAGGAAAAAAAAAAACAACAAAAACAGGCAGTGCATGGTTCGTCATGGGGAGCTCTGAGGCCTACACATCTCACTCCCGGTAGGCCTCCCCTGCAGTACCATAAAACTGAAACCCTTTTAAACTCAGACACCTCAGCACTGAACACCACTGACCTGCAACAGCAACAGCAGTGATAACACACACTGTTAATACCTATACCCCACATCTATAGCTCCTCAAAATAAATATACATACCGCAATAAATAAAAGAGGTTGATGGGGACTGAGAATTAGTTGGCGGGAAAAGAGGCCATTTAAAAGACACTGCAGCAGGGATACATAAAACCTCTATTAACATCCCTCTCTATGCTCTAATGTGAGCACCGGCAAGCTTATCTAAGAACAGTCTCCTTACAAGACTCCATTATACCAATTTCTCGGCCTAGGCTGTGGAGCTTTATAGCCACAGCCTGGGAATACCAGTTGAGAATTAGCAGGAGCCTGCAAGTCACCTGACAAGAGAGACTTTTCAAATACACCACTTCACCACCCTAAACACATTATGTGAAATTGAAAAGAGCTCCAATAATCACATTTCCTGACAAATAACCTATATGCACTAAATAAGTGTTGGACTCTCACAAGCATGAACAACCATCCCTAAATACTACCTAAAGATCCTGAGAATAACAAAGCACAAGGAACAACGCAAGCCAGGGCCTCTCTCAAACTTAAGATACCATATAGGGCTGCCTACCTATCATCACTCTTAACATGAAGAATAAGTCACAAACAGTGAAAGAATGCCTTTCAAGGTCCCAATCAAAACAAAAAGGACCGGATAAAAGTAACTCTCCTGAGGCAACTAACTCAATGACACAGACCCCCGAGACTCCTGGAGGCTCAAGAACAGAGGAGACCAATAAAGAGCTCCTAGCCCAAATTAAATCAATATTCCAGGAAGAATTCAAAATGGCCCTTTCTGAGATAAGGCAAGATATTAGAGAAATAGGTGGGAGAACAGCGGAACTAGAAGAAAAACTAGACAATGTAACAGAGGAAATCCCTATACTCAGAAACTCCATACAAGACAACTCTTCATACATCTGCAGACTTGAAGAACAGATTGAAGATCTGGAAAACAGATCTCGCAGATCTAACCTGAGAATTCGAAATCTCCCAGAGACTTTTAAAAATCTAGAAGAAACCGTTACTGATCTATTCACACAACTAATCCCAGATATTGAACCAAATATGTTATTGATGGACAGAGTCCATAGGGCTCTCACAAGACCACAACCAAATTCTGCTAGAGACATTATTCTAAAACTACACTACTACCATGTTAAAGAAAAATTACTGAAAGCAGCTAGAGACCAAAAATGCATAGAATATGAAGGCCATAATTTGCAAATATACTCAGATCTCGCTCCAATAACACTTCGGAAAAGAAGGGACTTGAAACCCATTACCACAGCTCTCACAAAGGAGCATATAAAATACAGATGGAACTTCCCCTTCAAACTGGCCTTTACATATCAGAACGGAAATTACACCTGTACTACTCTGGAAGAAGGAAAGGCCATACTAGATCGTCTACAAATACAAATGGACACTCATGTTACACCTGCAAGCTCTTCATCCACTAGGAAAACTTTCCAGAAAGAATGGATCCAGTTCGGGAGAAAAGGAAAAGCAATGAAACAAAGGGCAAACCCCAGCAAGGATACTGAAGGAGAAGAAACTGATGACACAGTAGATCCCCCACCTTGAGAATAAGGCTAATCTGGAATCTCTATCTATTCCAAGACTTTTTCAAAAGTTGAGAGGATTGACCCATCCTGAATGGACAAGGCTTGTATAGTGACATTCTTTTGTTTGAGGTTCAATCTTGATGTGTTCTTGTTTTAAAGTTACTTTTTGGTTGCAATGTTTACATGTTAAAGTCCGTGGGCAATGTTCATTTCAGAAAGGCATAGCTCCCCGTTTAGATAATACATCACCCTCAAATTCCTATTTGTCTAAGCTACCTCTTCAAATAATAGATAGCATAAGAAATATTGGTAGCCCCTACTGCCTCTATGGACTTAATTATCCTATTTAAGTTTCTGATAACATATTGCCTACAATTCTTAGTTAGGTTCACATTCAAAATGTTTGCTAGTAGAATATAAAAGAGTAATAAATATTCCCAGGATCTCCCCCTCCCCTCCCCACCTTCCCAATCCCCCTATCCCTTACCCTCTTCCCCTAATCCATGTTCATGCTAAATTTTCTGATCAGGTAAATGTGATGTAAACACTATGTTCCACATCACACACTTATTGTTATTATTTCTAGAATTTGTTTGTATTTCATTTTTATTTCACTCTTGGTCACTAATTTTCAGGTCACTCCACACATTCACTGTGATAGTTCATTTGGTTGTCTATTCTCATGTAGTGTCTATTGCAACGTTATCTGTTTTGCTAATTCTTTCCTCCACTCACTATGTAGGCTTGATCATAACTTTCCTACAGGAGCCATGCTTGGCCTGGTCCATGGAGCTCTCCCTCCAGAAAAGAGAGACTGCGATCCATTCATCAGAGGCTCTAAGGTACCTTACTATAGCTGTTCTATCTAAAGATATATCATGTCAATAAAAATAATATCACATAATGTTAGGGGTTTAAACTCCGATATCAAGCGGAAAAAGGCAATTTCAGAATACAAGGCGCTAAAGGCCAAGATAATAATGCTACAAGAAACACACTTCACGTCAGCATACACACCCACATATTGGGATAAGGCGTTCCCCACACAATATCATGCTATAGGCCCGAAAAAGAAATGTGGGGTCTCAATACTAATACACTCTTCCCTAAATTTCCATGAGGAATCTGTTACAAGAGACAGAGAAGGCAGATACTTAATAATACAAGGTTCAATACAAAACACCCCAATTCTGTTAGTTAATGTGTATGCCCCTAATGAGCTACAAGCCAATTTTATTTCTAAACTTAGCAAACACCTTACGATGTGGAAAAGGTATAAAATTATAGTGGGTGGGGACTTCAATCTCGCTATGAATGACAGAATTGACAGATCCTCACAAGTGAAGCAGCCTGTTAACAAACCCATCAAATCAAGTAGGATCCTACTTGACTTCTCATTAGATCATAATCTGATAGACGGGTGGCGAGCTTTAAACCACGGTACTAGAGATTACACATATTATTCCCCTATGCATTCATCTCAATCCAGAATAGATTATATTTTTGTGAGTCAAATTCTAGTACCCTTACTCTCCAAAGCATCTATCACAAATTGCTCCTGGTCAGACCACTCCATAGTGGAAATCACTCTGTCAGGACTGATCAACCCATACAGGACTAAATCCTGGACTCTAAATGCATCCCTGCTTAGAGAAGGCCCGGAATTAACGCAACTTAAACAACAAATCACTGAATTTATTAATATCAACAACAACTCCACACAGAACCCTATCTTAGAATGGGGAGCACTAAAGGCATATACACGAGGTTTACTTATGGCTGAATCAGGCAGACAAAATAAACTCAGAGAAACTAAATTAATAAACCTAAAAGCGGAGACAAACAGGCTTCGATCACAAATAGGGCTTAACCCTTCACGTAATTTAACTAACCTACTCAAGACCAAAAATGCAGAATTAGACTCACTTCTAAATAAGGAAGCAGCAAGATCTATAAAAATAGTGGACACTCAGTACTACATATACGGCAATAAACCGGACCGAATGCTAGCTAACAAACTAAAAGAAATAACGAAAATCACAACAGTCCCCCAGGTACAATCTCCAAATAACAAAATGACCAATGACCCCCAGGACATTGCCAACACTTTCGCAGACTACTATGATAAGCTGTATAATATATCATTAGCAAATAAAGGTAGAGACAAAGCCCCAGACCTATCCGCCTTTCTTGGAGAGAGTACGATGCCAACTATAACAGAAGAGGAGTTAGAATCCCTAAATAGCCCCATAACCCAAGAGGAAATAAAATTGAATATTAAAAATCTTAAACGATCTAAAGCCCCAGGACCTGATGGCTACCCTGCCATCTTTTATAAAACACTACATTCCATTCTGATACCTCAATTAGTCAAAGTATTTAATGCCATGATGCAGGGTAAAGATGTACCTAGAGAAATGCTGTCGGCCAGAATTACAGTAATCCCAAAACCAGGGAAAAATAAACAACATTGCCACAACTATCGACCCATTTCCTTAATCAATCAGGATATTAAATTATTCACTAAAATTTTAGCGAACCGCCTAAACCCACTCCTTATTAAACTAATTCACCCAGACCAAGTAGGATTTATTTCACAAAGAGAGGCCCCAGATAACACTAGGAAGATTATTGATCTGATCAATATAGCCACGGTGGGAAGAATGCCTTCTCTGTTTCTCTCTTTGGACGCAGAGAAGGCATTCGATAGAATTAACTGGGACTTTATGTTTGCGGTCCTGGAGAAGGTGGGTATTTCAGGGTCATTTTATGACGCCATCAAATCACTATATTCATTCCCAACAGCTTTTGTAAAATTGGCAGGGTATCAATCTAAAACCATACATATCAACAACGGAACTAGACAGGGATGCCCGCTATCCCCACTGCTATTCGCTTTGAGCATAGAACCGTTGGCCATTAAAATTAGAGAAAATCGAGACATTTCCGGAATTCAGGTAGGCCAAACAGAACATAAGATATCCCTGTTCGCCGATGATGTGATCTTGACGCTAACTAAACCCTTATTATCCCTCCCACCGGTATACAAGCTAATACAGCAGTTTGGGTTCCTATCGGGTTATAAAATAAATGAGGAGAAATGCGAAGCCCTAGGAATCGGGTTGCCAAATCACACTAAAAAACTTATGGAACTTAATTTTGCATTCAAATGGCCAAAAAAGTCCATTAAATATCTAGGAATTAACCTATCTAATAGTATACACTCCCTATATCAATTAAACTACCTTCCCATGTTTAAAAAAATTAGAGCCTTACTAATAAAATGGACGAAACTCAAGATCTCTCTATACGGACGAATTATCTCTATCAAGATGTCCCTGTTACCCAAATTGCTATACTTATTCCGCTCCCTGCCAATATCTCTTCCCCTATCAGACCTACATAAACTCCAAAAGGATATCTCGAAGTTTGTATGGCAGGGTAAAAGAGCAAGAATCAATAAAAATATCATGTGTACTTCAAAAAGAGAGGGGGGGGTGGGTCTTCCAAACCTTGTCCCATACTATTACTCAGCCCGTATGGCCCAGACCTTACATTGGTTCAAACCTCATGATAATTCGCAATGGATAAAAATTGAATCTAACATTATGAACACCTCGCCATTATCCAATCTCTTATGGATCCCTAACACTGATATTACCCATAAAAAATGTGAATTTATTGCAATTCAGCATACCCTACACATTTGGAAAACTATGAACTCCAAATTCCCCCTTCTCAATAGGAAATCAATTATCACCCCCTTGACTCCCAAAAACACCCCACTCGATAAAATTACACAACAGAAATGGCATAATAAAGGCCTTTACAGAATAGCAGACATATACAAAGACGGCAAGTTAATTTCTTACGAACAGTATCAAGCCTTAGATAGCGAAGATAGAAATATTTGGTATCATTACCTTCAATTAAAATCAAGAGCACAACAAATTCTGGGGGGGGAGAAGGTTCCTATAAGTACCACACTAGAGAGGCTTTGCCTTTCTGATCAGAATGTTAGAGGTGGGATCTCTACCCTTTATACACTATTTAACAGCGCTCCACAAGATAGCAAACCACCCATAATGTTAAAATGGGAAAATGACACAGGGAAAACCTGGTCTATAGAGACATGGAGGGAGACATTAGCCAGTGGGTTATCTTTCTCACAAAATGCGGCTCTTAGGGAAAATTTCGTTAAGGTAGCCTTCAGATGGTACTTATTCCCAACTAGGTCGGGAGGAGGGGGGGACCCACTCACCAAACTTTGCTATAGAGGGTGCGGCGAACCTGGGACATACGCCCACATGTGGTGGGATTGTAGACTAGTTAAGGAAGTTTGGAATCAGGCCTCCTCCCTAGTGAGTGAGATTCTCCAAAAAACAATAACGTTGACAATGGAGCAGGCTCTCCTACACTTCCCGATTCCAGGAATCTCCAAGCATAATAATAAGTTAGCAAGATGGATCTGTACTATTGTCAGACTGAGCATAGCCCAATTTTGGAAGGGAACTCCCCCTAGTTTTGATATGATCAAACAAAAGATGATATATCACTTTGATATGGCGAGCGCCACAGCAGAATATCTAGACGATAAAAAAACATTTCTTCAGCAGTGGGAACCCTTCATACATTACTATGAAGCCTCGAGGAGGAGGGGGGGGGGGGCAGGAATGGACTAGGCCAAGCAAAACTTATATAGAATAGAACCACAAAACATCTTAGGAGAGTGGAGACACATATGAACCTGTATGTTTTTCTTTGTAATGTATGTGACTTGTACCGAGCGACTTGAGAATGTTGGAACTTATGACCACTGTTTACTGTTTATGTATTTGTAAAAATTTATGAATAAAATATTTTCACCATAAAAGTAATTTTCTTCATCTAGCCATCTACCCAGATCATTATTGTACAATTTTGAATTCACAGAATTATTTTTGATTGCACATTTACAAATATGATTCTTTAAAAAGTGATCTCTTAATTACTGCATTTTTTTTTATCATGCATGTCACACACTGTTGATTTAGGGGATGCAAGGTGCATAAATGTTTCCTCCTGTGAGTGTTTCTGTGGGTGTCTGTGTTTATGTATTGTGCTTTGGTTTGTGTCTCTATGAGTGTGTATGTATTTTTTTTTCTGTTGGTATCTCTGTGAGTGTGGGTGTGTATGTATTTGTGCATTTTCTGTGGATGTCTGTGAGGATGTGTTCATATGTCTTTGAGCTTTTTCTATGGGTGTCTCTGTGAGGGTGGGCGTGTGTTTGTCTTTGTGTATTTTCTCTGGATGCCTCTGTGAGGGTGGGTGTGTATGTCTGTGTTTTTTGTGGATGTCTCTGTGAGGGTGTGTATGTATGTCTGTGTTTTCTGTGTATGTCTCTGGGAGGGTGTGTATTTTCTGTGGGTGTCTCTGTGAGGGTGTGTGTATGTCTTTGTGTGTTTTCTGTGGGTGTGTGTATGTCTTTGTGTGTTTTCTGAGGCTGTCTCTGTTGGTGTTTCCTTGGGTGTATGTGCAAGTTTGAGTTTGTGTGTGTGTGTGTCCATTGTCTGTTCCTTTTTAGGACATTTTGACCTTACTACTGATTATTCACATCTTTCTACAGACTTTGAGACTAATGAGACCTTTCCGGAAGTCACCAATCTACCATTTAACCTTTAAATTATTGTTTAGGCAGTTCAGGGCCCTTCCTTTCAGCCACTGCATACTGTTGTCATCATTTAGTTGGCATCTTCCTTTACAAAAAGATAATCAGAACTCCATATTTTGTTTTCTAAATCTCCTTTTTTTTACAAAACTGTAGTTTACCTCATTACTTGTCAGGTCAATGTAAACAAGTGCTAAGTGTCTGTTTGGGTGTCTGTGTCTGAGTTTGTTTGCGTGTTTGCTAGAGTGTCTATATGTGAATCCTTATGTGTGAGTGTGAGTGTGTGTATGTTTCAGTGTATGTTACTACCTTTACAACATTTCCAAGTTTAAATAGACACTTAAGAATAAAGTGCATATACGTTTTAATTACTTGGTCAAAAATTGCGCATGTCAAAGGGGGGGGGGGGGGGGCTGATCAATGGTTAAGTCAGGGGCCCCAAAATTTATAGTGGCGGCCCTGCTCACACATAAACACACACACATACAAAAACACAAACAAACACATACACACACACATTGCTAATTGTGGGGCATATATGTTCCCGATATTTATCATTGCATGAGTGAACACTACCCTTGGCCAACCAATTCCTTGAGAGCAGGGCTTGTCAATCACCCTGGTCGAATGAATCAGCCAAATCCAAGTTTGCAGAGAGGGTTTATAAACCAACGTTTTAAACTGCTTCATAAATATCAGTTGCAGGCTCAAATGAGAGAGCTGGCAACCAATCAGGGCATTCACCTTGTGACAAATCTATCCCTTAGAGTCTGTTACCTAGTTGATTGGCTAGTTCTACATTATAGATATCACAAAAACACACACTATGCTTCCGCACAATATTAGCACCATTAGTCCTCTGTGGCTCATTTAGTCACAGTATACCACTTATTGTGAGTTAATTGCACCACACTGAATGTGCCCTTTTTTACATATTCTAGTATGAACTCATTTTTGGCATATGCAGTTTTCTAGATTTCTGTGTGTATTCTGCTCATTTACAGTATCATGTAAATTCTTCACTCTGCTTCTGTCTCCCATCATTTCTACAGAGCATGCTTTCTAGGCTTCAGATTAGCCCTCAGGCTATACTCCTGAAGTCTATCTGCATCCTCTGATATGCTTCAGTTCAGCTCCTGTCTGCCTCAGTGTAGCAATAATTTATTACTTATCTGCCCTCTAGTCATGCAATATGCACACATCAAGGAGAGCCCTGCATAACCCCACGAAGCTGCCACAGGCCAGATGGACTAATTGTATTGCAAAGTATCTGCTTAGCATCTCACTGATAAGAATCTCCCTGTGCCAGGTAACTGTAAGGGCACTGCAGTTTGATAAGCAGGCCACTATACATGTGTAGGAGTCGGGGATATCCTTGTTGAGAGATATGAT
Organism: Bombina bombina; assembly: GCF_027579735.1. Lineage (NCBI taxonomy): Eukaryota > Metazoa > Chordata > Amphibia > Anura > Bombinatoridae > Bombina > Bombina bombina. Next base: position 573,615,842 of record NC_069501.1, read on the forward strand.
ACTAAAATTTGCATTTGTTTCAAACATATAACAAATAAATACATTTTTTTTGCATAGGAAATTAGCACATCCAGGCAAGTTCCCCGCTTGCTTTTCCCCAGTAAAACTCCATGTACAATGTTACCAATGCACATGAGGATTCTGGGTAAGATATGCAAATTAGATATGCAAAATCTCAGATTTTTTTGCTTCAAATACTGTTTGCATATATCAAAAAAGATAAGTAGAATATAGTGTGTGTGTTTTATTTTACATGCTGTCAGAGGGAGTCAGCATTATTAAGACAAGCAAAGTCTCTGGTTTGCTTGCAATACCTAAGCTAAGGACAACTTGCAACAAGGAATGTATTGTTAATTCAGCTGTACAAATAGAGCCATTGCACAAAATTGACATCGATTATGAGACTATGGGGTATATTTTTCAAGCTCCGCAAAGACAGTTGCTCCATAACCTGTCCGCCTGCACTGAGGCGGCGGACAGAAATCAACCTGATCGAATATGATCGGGTTGATTGACACCCCCTGCTAGCGGCCGATTGTCCGTGAATCTGCAGGCGGCGGCATTGCACCAGCAGTTCACAAGAACTGCTGGAGCAATGATAAATGCCGACAGTGTATGCTGTTGGCATTTATCGATGTGCAGCGGACATGATTCGCTATATCGGATCATGTCCGCTCGCACTATAATAAATAGGCCCCTATATATTTACAACTGCATCCCAAAACAAAATGATAGTATTTAATGATAGCAAATTATTTGTGTGTCTCTAAATAAAAGTGGCTGCTTATACTGTAGCTGGTAACTATGACATACCAGGTGAAATGATTCTGACCTTAGCCACTATAACACATAGTGGAGGTTCTATGGGGATGCCAGTACAAAAGCTCCTAAAACTTTTATTTTGCACCCATTCATGCTGGTTAAGATTGCAGTCCCTTTATACCTAGCCATGCATTGGGCAGCATAAATCTTCCCCTGGACACTCAATCTCTGCCCAGGGAATACCCACCCTGACCCTGCTCATGGAATACTTGCTTTGCAAACCACAGACCTTCATGCACAGTTTTATGGCCCTTACACAGAGCTTTGAGGGGTAAGTAGTTGTCCACTATATGATTTCTGGAACAGTGTAAAACTTGTATAGCTGTATCCCAGTATCCCAATCCATAATCTACCTCCCCACTGTTATTAATGCTGACCTCAGCAGACCAGCCCCTAATCTGCAATTATTTGTAACCATAACCTGACCCTTTAACTCTAGCTCAGCCCTACTAAACATCTCATCCCACCATAACCACCCAACATCAAATACCTCAAACAAAAAAAGCCTGATAACTAAATCCAAATATGTCTTACCTTAAATAAGTTGTATTGTCTTAAATTTCTTACAGTATAGTAAGAGAACTTCATTTTGACAGTGAGCCAACTTAACTCAATACTGATTGTTTAATCTGAAAAAACAGTTAATATTCATTGAAAACTACTGTAAATAGGAAAGCTCTACAAACTAGATCCAGGTGGTAGCAGGGAAGCAGACAACAAAGGGGCCAAAAAATGACTGCAGATAGTAAATCCAACTTAAAGTGAATGTACATTTTTTATGTAATGAAAGTATAATTAGATAGGTAATCATTATATTAACCAAATCGCCACTTTATTTTCCTCATAAAATGTCTAATAAATATTTATAATACATTTCTAAATAACGCTCGTTGTATATACCTGCTCCTCCCACTCTCAACTTCCTTACTCTTTTCTATCGTATGTATACAGCGGTCCCACCCGCTGTTTACGTAGTGTCAATGCGCGCTCCCGTCTATGATAAACACTGCGCATGCGTCAAACTTTGATGCAGCTGTCTGTCAACATTCTTTAAAACTAGGAATAGATAGATTATTCCTTTACTATTTATTGACATGTTATTGTATAATACGGAGCCACTTTAGCATTGTACTGACCTATCGCTGAAATATTGCAAGAATGAATGTCTGTGAAGTTTGCTATTGCGCATGCGCTAAATGTGAACGAGCTTCAGATAACAATGTACGAAGTGCTGTATAACGCAAGTGCAATACGGACCCTTGACGACAGCAAAAGGGGTTTGGTCCCCCCGTGGTTAATCAAATTATTGGTTATAACGATCGTGCCTACAACGATAATGCAATGCCGGGCAGAGGATTATAAAGACGGATGCAAGTAAATAAACAAAAAAAAAACAAAACGTTAATTTTAATCTTTAAAAAAATTTAATGAATTAAAGTCATATTATTTTAACGTATTTGTTAAGGGGAATTTTAGAGAGCGCGCTGAGTTTACATTCACTTTAAGGTAGGAAATTGGCCCTTTTTTTAAATTATTTTTTTTTATGAGGATTTTTTAAGGGACCTTACATTGTGGTGGGATTATGTTGGGAAGCATTGTGTTGTTGGGTTAGATTTAAGGGGGTTTGTAATGGGAATCACACAGAGTGGTATATTTGGTGACTGGGTGTATTGGCGTTAGGAGATTAGGGGTCCCTTGGGAGCTAGGATGACTATATTGTGAGCAATATAGTAGAGCCAAGCCAGCAACATGGTCTAGTTTAGATTAAATATAGATAGAAAACTGGTTTATTACTGGTATAATTAAACCTTGTGTGTCAGGTTAGTATTTATTGTGGTATTTGGTTAACTCAATATAGAGGATCATTTGATTTTGATTGACAGGGGCTGAATTATCAAGCATCTTCAGGCTAAAGACCGCTGCTCCATAACTTGTCCGTCTGCTCTGAGGCTGCGGACATCAATCCGCCTGATCCTATACGATCTGGCTGATTGACACCCCCTGCTAGCAGCCGAAAAGTTAGGGGGGTGTTAGGGTTAGAGTTAGACTTAGGTTTAGGGGTTAATAAATTTATTATAGTAGCGGCAATGTTGCGGGCGGGAGATTAGGGGTTAATAATTGTAGGTAGGTGGCGACGATGTTTGGGAGGGCAGATTAGGGGTTAATACTATTTATTCTAGTGTTTGCGAGGCAGGAGTGCGGTGGTTTAGGGGTTAATACATTTATTATAGTGGCAGCGAGGTCCGGTCAGCAGATTAGGGGTTAATAAGTGTAGCGGCGACGTTGGGGGGGCAGATTATGGGTTAATAAATATAATATAGGTAATAAAAATCAGAAATCCCAGCCAATGAGTCTTAGAATAAAGAAGTTTTTATTCTTCAACAAAAGATATGATCAGAGTGATCTTTCACACTATGCAATTATAACAAACATCGGGGAAACATCTGATGTAAGTTCACTCAGATCCACACATACCCCATCCACCAAACACATCCGTGTCCAACAATCAGCACAAATTATGAAAAAGAAAACATCAGAAAATAAAAATAGTATCCAAAGTGAAAACTTCACTGACACTCCCAGGGCGTCCCCAGGGAGTGAAACTAGACACCACCAAATAAGGACTGTATTAAAGTTAGAACCATTGAGAGTGTCCGCTAGATCCGTAACTCTGTAATATTATATGAACCAAGAGTGTCTCGTAATGTTGCGGATACTCCGAAAACAAGAGTGTCTCGTTATGTTACAAATATTCCAACTGTAGCAATGTGTGATCACTTGAAAACATAAGCAAATATCTTGTTGCCAATATACGAAAGCAGTCACAGGAAACACAACATGTTACAGTATATTCAGAATATACTGTATCCTCTTCAGTAAGGAATTACACATATGATGTAGTGTAGGATACCGTGAGTGAAGTTTCAAGAGAGTGTGTGTTTGGGCCGAAATTACGCTTACAGCTCCCCACTATACATTACATGGCCAGAAGCATGTCAGGTCAAAGGGACATTTGAACCGTAACATTGTTATAACTACAAGATTTGTCATTGAGGTCGTTACCAGAATTAACCATTATGGATTACAAATACTGTAACATGTTGTGTTTCCTGTGACTGCTTTCGTATATTGGCAACAAGATATTTGCTTATGTTTTCAAGTGATCACACATTGCTACAGTTGGAATATTTGTAACATAACGAGACACTCTTGTTTTAGGAGTATCCGCAACATTACGAGACACTCTTGGTTCATATAATATTACAGAGTTACGGATCTAGCGGACACTCTCAATGGTTCTAACTTTAATACAGTCCTTATTTGGTGGTGTCTAGTTTCACTCCCTGGGGACGCCCTGGGAGTGTCAGTGAAGTTTTCACTTTGGATACTATTTTTATTTTCTGATGTTTTCTTTTTCATAATTTGTGCTGATTGTTGGACACGGATGTGTTTGGTGGATGGGGTATGTGTGGATCTAAATGAACTTACATCAGATGTTTCCCTGATGTTTGTTATAATTGCATAGTGTGAAAGATCACTCTGATCATATCTTTTGTTGAAGAATAAAAACTTCTTTATTCTAAGACTCATTGGCTGGGATTTCTGATTTTTATTATTATTATATAGTCTGTGACCGGACATTATCCCGTGCCTGAGCATATTTTCTAAAAAGGGTGGTGCGGTCACATTATATCTCATAAATATAATATAGGGGTCGGCGGTGTTAGGGGCAGCAGATTAGGGGTTAATAGGGATAATGTAGGTTGCGGCAGTGTCTGGAGCGGCAGATTAGGGGTTAATAATATAATGCAGGTGTCAGCGATAGCGGGGGCGGCAGATTAGGGGTTAATAAGTGTAAGGTTAGGGGTGTTTGGACTCGGGTTCACGTTAGGGTGTTAGGTGCAGACTTAGAGAGTGTTTCCCCATAGGAAACAATGGGGCTGCGTTAGGAGCTGAACGCTGCTTTTTTGCAGGTGTTAGGTTTTTTTTTCAGCCAGCTCAGCCCCATTGTTTCCTATGGGGATATCGTGCACGAGCACGTTTTGCCAGCTCACCGCTGACTCAAGCAACGCTGGCATTGAGGGTTGAAGTGGAGCTACATTAGGCTCAATGCACCATTTTTTGAGGCTAACGCAGCCCCTCAGACAACTCTAAATACCAGCGTTGTTGGAAGGGTGCGTTGGGAAAAAAGCAGCATTAGCTATGCGGGTCTTTACCGACAAAACTCTAAATCTAGCTGTAGGTATCTCTTCAATAAAGAATACCATGAGGATGAAGCAAATTTTATAATAGAAGTAAATAGAAAACATTTTGAAAATTTGTATTCTCTGTCTGAATCACACAAAAAAAGTGTGTGTTTTATATCCCTTTAAGGACGTATATTCACATTTTGCAAAAGATAAAAAAACACGAGTATAATAATATTCTTAAAAGAATAATCTATCTTATTTTAAATTATTATGTAGCAAAAATACTAAATGTATTTTAAGGGATAGGAAAGTCAAAATTAAGGATACATTATTCAGATAGAGCATATCATTGTAAGACACTTTTATATTAACTACTATTTTCAAATGTGCTTTGTTCTATTGGTATGCCTTGTAGAAAAAGAATATGCACATATCTTACGCTAGGTGATCATCTAGCTGCCTGTAGTGCAATGCTGTTCCTTCAGCAAAGGATAACAAGAGAATGAAGTGAATTTGATAATAGAAGTAAAATGGAAAGTTGATCCACGGCTAAATGTTAGTCTTTCTTTCTGTACCCATATTTTCCCATAGAAATAACAAAATATATCATTGCTCCAGGCATCTTTCTATTTGTTCCTCATGTCTTTTTGTTACCATCTCCTTCCTTAAATTGTACAGCTCAAACCCACTTTGTATCTTTCTCACCCCATTGCAAAAACACCCCTCTTGCCATTTTCTACCCTCCAGACTTACCATCCTCTAGATAAGATTGCATTGCCCCTCTCTCACCTATGTACCTTTTCTATCATAATTTGTAGCATCCTCTCTAAATTGTCTGCCACCATCTCCGCTCCTCTACAGCTGTGCTGTACATGTGAGTCATCCTTTACCATCTTTACCGTCATCTCCCTTAGATCCCCACCCACTGCTATTTATGTATTTACTACCAGTATCAGATTGTGCCATTCTCTTTCTTTTTTGTGTCACAATTTCTCCATGATAAGAACTCTTGTTTTAACTCATCACCTCTCCCTTTAACCATCATTTCCCTCACCTGTGCCATCCTCCTCTGACCACTTTGTGACACCCTGTGATTATTATCACTCTCTCACCTTTACTTCATTCTCTATTGTTTTTCTTTTTTGTACTGAACTCTTCTTCCATTCATGTCATTTCTGCAAGCTGTGCCACGTAGAGCCACGGTATGTGCAACAGGATTGTGCTATCTGTTTGCAAAATCACTCCCCAGTCTGTTTTATCACCTCCATCTGTGTGTCATCCTTATACTTTATTTTGTGCCCTACCAAATGTTCTGTACCTTTGTGTGATCTTTCCCCTTTGCACACATGTATATATCTATTGCAGTGAAGGCTTTTACCAAAATGTGAATTTTAAAAAGATCACTCATAAAATAGCTCCTATATTTTAAAAGTCATTGAATATTACATGAATCTTGTGAATAAAATGCTGTGATTGAGAGACAGAAAGATATGTTAAAGATCATTCAGGATGTGATGAGTCAGCAAAGTTTCCTGCATTGCTTCTGAGATTGCTTTAAACTCCTTCTGTAGAAATATGTCGACTATATCATCTAATGTACTATGGAAAAAAAATAATTGGTAGTAAGATAAAAGCATCAGTATTTATTTAACAAAAGTATTTTATTTTAGTTAAAAAAAAAAAAGACTATGAGCCAGATTACAAATAGCGCGTTAACAGTTATGCACAAGCAAAAAGGGGTTTATCTCTGGTGTTTGCACGCGTTGAGTTTACCGCTCGCATTACAAGTTGAAAGTGAATGTGATCACTTGAGCGCAATCACGATTTATGCTAGAATGATTACTGAATTCTCAGTGCTCTGGTTAACTGTTTTGCAAAACAAAAAAGTGTCAGAAAACAAATTACAAAGAACAGTTATACTCACAATAGCATAATCTAATAAAAAGCATTTTAAAAATGCACAAAAATTTTATAAGGGTTTAAAGATATGATGAGGTATCAGGTGTTAGAAAAAAAAGGCAGGCAAAGGGCTTTAACATAGATACACATACATACACATGTCTAAATATATACTGTATATAAAAGTGTGTCTGTATGTGTTTGTGTGCACTTATGTATATTTATTTACATATATACACATATAAACTCATAAATACACATATATATATATATATATATATATATATATATATATATATATATATATATATATATACATGTATACATTGTTGCCCTTTACAGTCAAGTAGATGAAAACATGTAAAAACTTATTTATGCAATAGCCATAAATTAATGGATTAATTGTAATGTGTTAATCTGAGTATTTACTGTATACATTTCACATCCCAATGTTCTGCACATAGCAGAATATGTTCTATGCATTTTTAAATATATATATATATATATATATATATATATATATATATATATATATATATATATATATACCTATTTCTTATTACATAGAGCATTTTCTGCTATGCGAAGAGCATTTAAATGTGAAAATATTCATATTTTTATGTTGGGTTAGCGCACTTGAGAATATACATGTGGCTTTGCGTGTGAGTAGGGTATTTTTTTCCAGTTTTTTTTGCTCCATTGACTTCTATGGGGGAATACGTTATCACGTGATATTCTAAGTTTGGGTTTTTGCGCGAATCAGGTTAGCACGCAAGCAAAAACTGTTTACTTTCAACTTGTAATAGGAGTGCTCCGCAACCCAACCAAAAAGCTTACTTCTTGCAGAGTTAGCGATTGAGTGGGAGTGTTTAATACTGCTCCACTTGTAATCTGGCCCTATATTTGCTCATTATGACAACAACAGTATACAGAAATATTAAAAATAATGACGAGTCCTTGCTCCTCAAAAGAGGTCAATAGCCCACAACTGGAATCTGCAATGCAGCTTCAATTCTTTACCGACGACAGAGATATTACAAAATACAAGGAGCTTGTCTGGTTTGTATCCCAAGGGTAGGAGCCACAATTTGAGGTACTTCAACCCTCCCAGCAGCCTGGCCAAGGCTTCCCTTCTTTTTTGCCATTTTTGCAACTAGAAGGCATTAGGTACTCCAACCCTTGGGGACCCAGTACTGCTATCCATACAAAAAAAGTTTGTTTTGAGGTGAGGCCAAACATAAGAAACATGTTTGTTCCAAGGTCAGCTCTACTGCCCAAACCCCTGCCACAAATACTTTTAGCAACCCTAAGAAACCGCTCCAATCTTATGTCACCCTTCAATTTAAGTATTATCACAAGGGAGGCAGATAAGCAGTTACATCAGCAGAAACCAAAAGTGACCAGGAATCTGCAGACGGTAGCTTTTAACCAGGTAAGAAAGCCCTCTCTACTTGAACCAAATGTATTGCCATTCACACCACACACATACTCTGAACTACACATCTCATCTCCTAAGGCGCCTTAAGGGATCTACAACCACATGAAGTGTTCTCCACTAATGTGTAAAACAAAATTTTTTTTTTACTTGAGCCCACACTATCAATTCTGTTAAAATGGTAATAGGATCATCACAAGAATCATACTGATTGCTACTGGTACCCGTATTTACCTTTTGGTAAATACAGTCTTTTGTTACAGCTAGACAAAAATTGTAAGAATGGTGCTCAGTTAAACAAATGTTGTTAGTAGATTTCTACAACAATAAATATCAAATTATTTATTGTAATTTTTTTTAATATTTTATTAATTTAATTGTATAATTAAATTCTATTTTATTATTTTAACCTTTTAAGTACTGATAATTTTATAGAAAAACTTGCTCAAAGTACCAGAGAAATTTTAGCATTTTCGCTATCGCTCCATTTAAACAGAAATAAAACCTTGTTGTTTTTTTTATTTACCTAGCAAAACTATATATTTCTTTTAAATAGACAACCCAAGGTAAAGATTTAAGCACATTTTGGTATATTTCATACCACCATTTTGTCACCAAATGCGATCATATTAAAAAAAAAAAAAAACATTTTATTTTTTAATAAACTCTGGGTTTCTCACTGAAGTTATTTACATACAGCTTATGCAATCATAACAAAAAATCTTGCAAAAGCTTCTCTAGTATCCCCTTTGTTCAGAAATAGCAGACGTTGACCTAGTTTCAATTGAGGTGGTAAAGTTTGGAAACTGGAGGTAACATAAAAATGAAAAAATGTTTTTATCACCAGTTTCCAAAATGTAACACCATTATGGAAACTAAGCCTTACATGGCATTGCCATTGCTTTTTGGTGATTAGAAGGCCAACACACTTCTCAAATTCCTAGCAGCGAAGGGGTTTATTAGTTAAGCGGTAAGGGATTATAATATTGTAAAGTAGGGATTAACCTCTCACCTGATACCTTCCACTTCCCAGATCCCTCCCAAAGAGCTCTCTTGCTCACCACCATCTTAGGTACCAGCAGACAATATGCCATTATGCTTTCTAAGACTTTTTTATTATTATTATTTTTTTTTAATATTTATTTTTCTGAAGTATAGGGATCCCTGCTCCACTCTCCCATCTCCCAGATCTCTCCCAAACAGCGCTCTAACCCACCCCCTCCCACTAGTGGCATCCATCTTAGGTACTGGCAAATCTCTGTCAGTGCCTAGTTTTTATTAATATTTATTTTATTTTTATTTATGTTTCTTTCTGTAATTAAGGGGTCAACTCCACCTCCCCCTCCTCATGACCCTTATGTAGGGCCCCCTCTAATTCCCCGTTTTTCTGTAGTGTAGAGTCCCATCCCTTCATTTCCCTTCAAAAAGAATTTTCTGTAACATAGTGTAAACCCCCTTTCCATCCCTCCCCTTTCTGCTGCTGGGCGGCCCACGCACCTTCCACCTTCCCTCCCACACATCCCACCAACACCAACGCATGATCACTACAGACAATGGCACTGTCTGTATCGGTCAGACAATCTGCCTTCATATGGTAAAGGAGCACTGATTGTTCTCCATTACCATATAAAGACAAATGCTTGCAGCCCAGGAAGAGCAAGACTGCATTGGCTGCCTGAAGGCCGGATGTAGATCTATGTTATGCGGTACATAGCTCATCATACTAAACAGAGGTGTAACTAGAGACCACAGGGCCCAGGTGCAAGAATCTAAGAAGGCCCCCCTACCCGCCCCCCTAAAAAGGTGAATTTGATAGATATAGTTTTTTTTTACATTTAACACAGAAAAAAAAATGTGAATCAGATTACATTTCTGCAAAAGGAGGTACCCTGTGCCCACAGTCTGTGAGATAGTCTGACCCCCTATTACTGTATATAGTGACACTGTTTAACCCACCAGTACTGTATATAGTGAGTTAGTGACACAGTCTGTAATCTGCCGGTGAGATGGCTGGCCTGACCCTACCCGCCCCAGTACTTTATATAGAGTGACCACAGTAGTCTGTGACATAGTCCAGCCCCCCTGTACTGTATATAGTGGTACTGTATAGTGACACTGTTTACCCCCTCCCCCCATGCTGTAGTAACAAGGTCTGTAATTTGCTGGTTCCACAAACATACACACACACATACATGCATGCAAAAATACACACAGTCACATGCATACATACACACATACACACACACATAAACACCAATGGGTAAAACAGAAACACTAACCTCTGTAGTCAGATACACTAGTGAGGCATCATGTCACACTCACATGATATCAGTGCAGGCAGTGGCAGGTCAACATTTTTTATTGAATATATATATATATATATATATATTTTTTTTTTTAAGCTGGGCCCCCACCCTCAGGGGCCCAGTCGCAGTTGCGCCACTGCACCCCCTGTAGTTTCGTCCCTGATACTATAAATCTATGTACGATTGGTGCAAGGGGTTAATATTAAAAAATGTCATGTCTGTATTTGAAATCAGCTGAAACTATTAAGGGCCAGATTACGAGTGGAACACTATTTAGCACTTTCCCTAGAGCACTATTGCACTAGAAGTAATCTTTTTGCGTGTCGGGTTGCACTGGTATTATGAGTTCAAAACACCCTACTCCTGCGCAAACCCGATCGCATATTCTTATGTGTGCTAACCCAACATGAACATATGAATATTTCACATTCCAATGTTCTTCACATAGCAGAATATGTTCTATTTATTCATAAATACATATTTCTTTATATATCTGATGGTATTTTGGTACAATACTGTAAATATATATACCTATCTATACATATGATTATATATAGGTATAGATATATACAGATATATATAGGAATATCTATTTAGAAATACAAAGAACATATTCTGCTATGTGCAGAACATTGGAATGTGAAGTATTTACAGTAAATACATAGTTAAAACTTTTGTTAAATATGAATATTGCATAAATATGATTTTACATTTTTATCTGCTTACGTGCAAAGGGCTCAAATGCATTTCTATATATGTCTATATATGTATTTATGTGTTTATATTTGTATATACTGTATGTTATATATATTTTGATATATATATATATATATATATTTAGACATATATGTATGTATGTATGTATGTCTACATTAAAGCTCTTAGCCTGTCTTTTTTTTTTCTAATACATGAGACCTCATATCTTTGAGCCCTTATAACTTTTTTTCTGCATTTTTTTAGAATAAGTTTTATTAGATTGTGTTATTATGAGGGTAACTGTACTTTGTAATGTATTTTTGATGTGTTTTGTGAGACTTCTTTTATTTTGCGAAACAGTTAACCACAGCTCTGAGGATGCGCTTACCCGACAAGTGTTAACTTAAATTGCGTTCAGGCGATCGCATTTACTTTCAAATTGTAATGCCAGTGCAATTTAATCTGTGGGCAAACAAAAACCGTTATCGCTCGTGTGCAAATGTTTGTGCTTCACTTGTAATCTGGCCCTAATAATTTCTGAATACACTAATCTTTATAATTTTGGTTTACAAATTAACTGTATTGCTATAATTTTAAACTATGCCCTTGCATTGTAAATTATCTGCATATGAATGCTATAAAATCATTTAAAACTGTAATTTTGTTAAAGAAATCTGTGCATTGTTTTGCATGCAAACATTGAACAGCTTCTTGAATATTATTTATCTTCATTTAATCTGTCCAGCTAGGGTCAATTATAAACAAGTTCTGGCACAAAGCAACCAATCACTGTGCAGCATGTACGCATTTTAATGTACAGCATTCCACAGAATGCACTCCAGGCTCTTTGAAAACACTACAAAGACCAAGAATAAACAGACAAACTAAATAATTAAAGTGTAGTGTAAACTTTTATAGTTATGCATAAGTAAACATTTTGGGGTAGATTACGAGCAGAACGCTATTGTTAACGCGAGGAGTGTAAACATGATTGCGAGTCACGGTATTCTTTATGCTCCAATCCAATTACTGTAATTTAATTTGCACAAACGCGGTAATTTATGCTCCTTATATTTTCTATGGGTAGCGTTGAGCTGTAATGTGCGCTCATATTACAAGTTGAAAGTTAAAGGGACACTGTACCCAAAAATTTTCTTTCGTGATTCAGATTGAGCATGAAATTTTAAGCAACTTTCTAATTTACTCCTATTATCAAATTGTCTTCATTCTCTTGGTATCTTTATTTGAAATGCAAGAATGTAAGTTTAAATGCCGGCCCATTTTTGGTGAACAACCTGGGTTGTCCTTGCTGATTGGTGGATAAATTCATCCACCAATAAAAAAGTGCTGTCCAGAGTACTGAAACCAAAAAAAAGCTTAGATGCCTTCTTTTTCAAATAATGATAGCAAGAGAACGAAGAAAAATTGATAATAGGAGTAAATTAGAAAGTTGCTTAAATTTCATGCTCAATCTGAATCACAGAAGAAATATTTTGGGTACAGTGTCCCTTTAATGCGATCGCAAAAAACACAATCACATTTACTGCTCAATCTTTTTTTATGTGACCCGAAAGTTAAAAAATAAAAGATTCTTAAAATATTAACAAAGTTTTACATAGAGTCTGATAACATTTGGTAATCAATTAAAATATGCCATTATTACATTTTGCAATCATACCCCCATATATAGAAAAGAGAAATTATTGCAAGCTCTGTAATAAAAGGAAATTTAGTGAACATACCACTTTCTTCCCATGATAAGAAACAATCTGCTGCAATTATCTTTCATCTGTAAACACTAATCTTTGTTGCAGCAGTTTTAATATTTCTGTCTTTATTCTTTTTCCAAAACAGGTTTTCTTCAAACAACACTGGCCCAAATCTCCGCTGCAAAAATTAATTGGTTTTTGGAACTAGAGAGAAAAAAAAAGAAAGCTTGAATCCTTTAAGAGGATGAAAAGCTTCTAGCAGGATTCACACTCCTGTTACCACTGAATCCAGATTAGTGTGACAATACTCCACATGGTTACAGGCAGCAGGAAAGGATTAGTAACAACTTTGTGTGCGATGGCGAGACACAATATCTTTCCAAGGGTGAGCCTATTTTCTGCAAGCTTTGTGTGAGCCCTTCTAAGGAACTGAAGGGTTAAAAAGAAAATAACAATGTTTCCTCAAGGAATATATATTTCTTTTTTTTATCATAAGAGTATTTTTGTTTTTAGAACCATTAAATATATTATACAATGTAATTAAATGCAATTATGCCTTTCTGTTTAGCCTAGTCAATTATGATGTTCTGTTTATTTCTACTGATTATAAAATAAATGCTTACTGTAAATGTGTGTAAATGTAATCTATTAAAGGAATGGTAAAGTCAAATTAATTGATACAAATAAAAATATGTAAGAATGTGAAGAAGATAAAAATAAAATAAATAAATGAATATATATATATATATACACACAATATCATGATAAAGTGAAAATAAAAATGTGTTAAAAAATTACATATAATAATTATCAATACAGGCCATAAATTGAATACCAAAAAATCAATAGTCCTTTGATGTAAAGTGAGATAGTCTTTATTTTAAAAAAAGATCCTTAACAGTGGTCCTCAAAGGAAAGAGAAAATAGCCATAGCGTAAATCTGTATACAATGTAATACAATTCCACACCTGAGTCGATCCTGTTCACGTGTCTGGGAGCTTAAACTAGCTCTAGTGTAAGCGCTCAAAATATACACATGACCATCTCCCGGCTAGCAGCATACAATTTATTAAAAACATAAAAACAGACATATATCACTAAGGGTTTTACAGCAGAGGCAAAACCACACACTTTGTGTATACTGGTCCTTTTAAACTGAACAACAATAAAACACAGTGGGTTAGTAGCCAGCCGTCGCCTGTTATCAGTATATACCCCCCCTTGTGATAAGTCTGTATTGGCTCTCCACTCCGACGTATGTTTCACTGACTGATTTCAGCTTTTTCAAGGAGACTTTTGTGATTCCAAATGTCCTTTCTTATAGCTGTTAATCCGTATTGATTGGCGGAAGTTTAATTCAAATTGAATGATTGAGTCCTATGGTTGGTTAAAGTCTCTCATAGGACTCAATCATTCAATTTGAATTGAACTTTCACCAATAAATCTGGATTAACAGCTATAAGAAAGGACATATGGAATCACAAAAGTCTCCTTGAAAAAGCTGAAATCGGTCAGCAAAACGTATATTGGAGTGGGGAGCCAATACAGACTGATCACAAGGAGGGGTATATACTGATAACAGGCGACGGCTACTAACCCACTGTGTTTTATTGCGGTTCAGATTAAAAGGAGCAGTATACACAAAGTGTTTGGTTTTGCCTCTGCTGTCAAACCCTTAGTGATATGTGTCTGTTTTTATGCTATTAATATATTGTATGCTGCTATCTGGGAGATGTGTATATTTTAACTGCTTTCACTAGAGCTAGTTTAAGCTCCCAGACAGTAGGATCGACTTAGGTGTAGAATTGTATTACATTGTATACAGATTTACTCTATGGCTATTTTCTTTTTCCTTTGAGGACCACTGTTGAGGATCTTATTGAAAATAAAGACTGTCTCACTTTACATCAAATGACTGTTGATTTTTTGGCATTCAATTTATGGGCAGTATTGAATATTATTATTTGTAAAGTCAAATTAAATGTCCACAATTCAGATTCAACATACAATTTTAAACACATTTAGAATTTTCTAATTGTCTTTGTTCTCTTGGTATTCTTTGTTGAAACACATATCTAGGTATGGTAAGGAGTAGAAATGCACTACTGGGAGCTAACTGCTGATTGGTGGCTGCACGTATGTGTCTTTTGTCATTGGCTCACCTGATATGTTCATTGCTGTCCTTCAACAAAGGATACCAAAATAATAAAAGTAAATATAATAATAGAAGGAAATTAAAAGATGTTAAGAATTCTATGCTCTATCTAAATCATGAAAGTAAAATGTTGGTTTTCATGTCCCTTTGTCATCTTGTATGAGTCCCATTGATGTTATAAAATTAGCAACATTCTGTTGACACACTCTACCTAAAAAGTATGACATTATTTGTAAAGCCAATAATAAAAATATATGTTCACTGTATAAACAATACAAACTCATACCTTCCTCCAGTAATTAAGTAATAAACTAAGACCAGGGGGTAGATTTATTAATAGTCGAGTGGACATGAATCGCTGTAGCGAATCATGTCTGCTCGACCTCGCTAAATGAAAGTGAAATGCTTGTGCAATGCCGCCCCCTGCTTACTGGTGGCCAATCGACTGCTAGCAGGGGCTCTCAATCATCCCGATCGGAAAGATTTCAATAAGTGGCGGACAAGTTAAGGAACAGCGGTCTTATGACCTCTGCTTCTTAACTTCCATTTCAGGTGAGTCTGAAATGATGGGGCATTGAAAGCAGCACCCACTGTTTAATAAATGGATCCCTATGTATGCTGGGCAGGACCCAGCTGATATTTGGGAACAGTCTTTGTGATCCAGGAGGTCTGTGATAGGTTAAAGTGATTTATTTGGACTATGAGTGGTCCCATGAAGAGGGAAACCAGAACATAAACAGAGAGGGGAGGGACAGCAGGATTTAGCTGCCAATTCAGGATGGTCTTGCAAAGAGAGAGCCAACTGGGTATTCCGTATACAAATCTCACTAGCACCCAAAACTAAACCCAAATGACACTGATATCAATGTGAAAGGACAATATCAATAGCAAACCTTGTATATAAATTGAAAGACTGAATGTGGTTAAATTAATAACCACTAGGAAATGTACACGAATAGCACTCGTGAGCTATGTGAATGAACTGGAATTAACCACGATATTCAAAAAGACTAATCAGAGATTGAAATGATAATGTTCTCAAAGTATACAAGAACCACACTAAATTAAAACTTAACGTTTATTAATTGAACAGTGCTAAAATTAGCGGAAAACTACATATTATTAAAAACACTAGCTAAAAATAGAGGCTATGTTATATTAGACAAAGGAGAATATTTCGGTAGTCAATCTGGGGTCTTAAGTTGGTGATGTCTACAGAACTGGCTTATTAAGAATGATGTAAATACTAAATAGTCTGTAGAGTCTGTATATAGGATGTGGGTATGGAGAATATAAGGTGTATTAAAGGACTGTTGTCATGCGTGTGTCTATTGGGTTGACTGTTAAATGATTAACAGCAGTATCAAAGTCCTTAAAATCTACTATGAGTGGGTAGTATTTAATGGTTAATCCCTATATAACACATCTATAGTTATAGCTGTTGAACAATAGGTTTTATGTATCTAATAGTCAAAAGGGTAGTATTCAGTATCTAAATGATTAGGTTAGAATACATAAGATGAGATGTGATAAGATTCCCTCTTTGGTTCTCTTAGGTAATACGACCTAGAGATTGTTAATCATCTTATTTGTAAGTATAATTTGAAAAATGTTAGATACAGTTTTAACTGTGTTACATAGTTTTTATAATGTAGATTCGTAATGGTATTTTTTGTATCTACTCGTGTATGTGTTACTCTTTCTCTTGTTACAGTATTACCCAGATTCAAATAGAGTGTGTTACACGTTCTCTTGTTTATTAATGTTGAGATTTAATGATTTGCTGTATTTAAGATAGACCCATACAAGTTTTTTATATTGTGCCGTGGTTTATTATTGTACTCCACAGATTAGATTTGACAATAAAGTTTTTTCTCCCTTTAGCTAATTTGTTTGATTCACAAAATTTAGCCACTGAAGAAAAGATAACGTTTAATGTACTTTGCTTTTTAGTATGTGTTTCTTCAGTGGTAAAAGAGTACTCAATGTTAGGCTGGGAGATATTTATGGTTTCTACCTTTTTGTCTAGTATATATGTATTTGGAATAATTTGGTAAATCTCATTATAGTTAACACACTCAAATTACTAGCCCAGTAAAGTGCTGCTATGTAATACTGGTTGAGGTGCGTGTCTTTTCACATGCAAGACTTTTATTCAACTTATGTCAATCTTTATTTAGATACAATACATAGATGGAATATTGCACTTTCCTGTTGAAATTGTGTTATATTATAACAGTCTTATTCAAACTCTTTGTGACAACAGATGAGTACTTATGGTTATCTATACCCTCTTAGTTGAATTTATAGAGTATTTTCTTAGCATTCCCTATGAATATAGGACTGTCTAAGTTTGAATACCCACATATGCGTTTTTGTTTGACCCCGTAATGTTTGAGGCATATAATTATAGACTCGGCTTTTGTGTCCACTTGTCCGGTAACGCCCGGTATCTATGTGATTTTTTGTTTGGCGCTTTACTATTTAAATTAAGTCTCCGTTAGTGCCTGCCAGCACCCTAGTAACGGTTAAATATTTAGAAAGCAGCACATTGTATTGTTAGCCTGTCCGGTATGGCTATTAAATCAGGATTCAGCGCTCATATTATTATATTATTTAGAACCGGTGCAATAGTCTGATTTGCCGGTAATAATAAAGTACTATAGAGCTCCTGAAATAGTCATATCTATGACTCGGCTAATGTTGTTTTGTAATAATGAAATGGCTTTTCGCTGTTAGTTGAATTGCCGGAGGGGCAGTATGGTTCCCCAGCGGTAATTGCAAATTGGGTAGCAGCCACTCTCTAAAAAGCCGGTCTAATTATATGAGTTCTGGTTCTCCTTTAAATACATAAAGTTACGGCTATATCCTAATAGATAGCCTGTATGGTTTTAAACATAGCACTAATTGAAGCTAGCAGCTAAAACACTAAAAACTATGTAACACAGTTAAAACTGTATCTAACATTTTTCAAATTATACTTACAAATAAGATGATTAACAATATCTAGGTCGTATTACCTAAGAGAACCAAAGAGGGAATCTTATCACATCTCATCTTATGTATTCTAACCTAATCATTTAGATACTGAATACTACTCTTTTGACTATTAGATACATAAAACCTATTGTTCAACAGCTATAACTATAGATGTGTTATATAGGGATTAACCATTAAATACTACCCACTCATAGTAGATTTTAAGGACTTTGATACTGCTGTTAATCATTTAACAGTCAACCCAATAGACACACGCATGACAACAGTCCTTTAATACACCTTATATTCTCCATACCCACATCCTATATACAGACTCTACAGACTATTTAGTATTTACATCATTCTTAATAAGCCAGTTCTGTAGACATCACCAACTTAAGACCCCAGATTGACTACCGAAATATTCTCCTTTGTCTAATATAACATAGCCTCTATTTTTAGCTAGTGTTTTTAATAATATGTAGTTTTCCGCTAATTTTAGCACTGTTCAATTAATAAACGTTAAGTTTTAATTTAGTGTGGTTCTTGTATACTTTGAGAACATTATCATTTCAATCTCTGATTAGTCTTTTTGAATATCGTGGTTAATTCCAGTTCATTCACATAGCTCACGAGTGCTATTCGTGTACATTTCCTAGTGGTTATTAATTTAACCACGTTCAGTCTTTCAAGTTGCAGCCAAGTACACAGCACCGCAGACTCCAGTATTACATACTATTACATCTGGAAATTATCCCAGAAGTAGCTACAGTAAGAGACCCTGAGCTTAGTCTTAAGTAAAATTGTAGTGCCATTGGTCTCCCCCTCTTTTCTTGTATATAAATTATTTACATATTTGAGCTGGGGCATTAGGGGTATACTGTAAACAGTGTGTGGGATGTATTATTCAAATGCACTATACTGTACAATTGTTCCTTAGACATTTTTTCTAACCAATCATTGTATTAAAAAAAAAAACATAGCCAATACTTTTCCTGTTTACTTTATTGGCGTTTTAAGTTTTCAAACTGTAGATAATTTTTGTAAAATGGCGCCATTGAAATTAATGTACCTCTTCATTTTCGCAAATCTTACATATGGATAATGGAAGTTTATACAATTTACTTGTACATTCTAATCTTAAGTTATATTTATGAGAAGACTTTATACAGTATAATTGTTCAGGAAAAATAACAAAATTATTATATTCCATTTGTATTGTCTTCCAATCAATAGAAGTAACTGTACTTTTATATTTTATAACTTTTTTTCATTTTATTCGGGAGACACAAAGAATAAATGTGGTTGACAGCAATCAGATCAAGCATTTCATTCTCTCTTTCTTTCTTTTAATATTTAGAGTAATTGAATATAAACATAAAAATATTTTTTTATATTAATTATATATATATATTTTTTATAGAGTGAATATTTGAGATGTGCAGCCAAGAAATTTACATTTCAGATGAAATTTCCGTTCCAAATATAAAGGGAAATTTGTTTCCACGAATATTCAGTTGTTCCACTAGTCGGTCGGTATTCATTTCATTTAAAACTAAACGAAAACTGAATTTTAGTTAAAGGGACAGTCTAGGCCAAAATAAACTTTCATGATTCAGATAGAGCATGTAATTTTAAACAATTTTCCAATTTACTTTTATCACCAATTTTGCTATGTTCTCTTGGTATTCTTAGTTGAAAGCTTAACCTAGGAGGTTCATATGCTAATTTCTTAGACCTTGAAGCCCAACTCTTTTAGATTGCATTTTAACAGTTTTTCACCACTAGAGGGTGTCAGTTCACGTATTTCATATAGATAACACTGTGCTCGTGCACGTGAAGTTATCAGGGAGCAGGCACTGATTGGCTAGACTGCAAGTCTGTCAAAAGAACTGAAAAAAGGGGCAGTTTGCAGAGGCTTAGATACAAGATAATCACAGAGGTTAAAAGTATATTATTATAACTGTGTTGGTTAAGCAAAACTGGGAAATGGGTAATAAAGGGATTATCTATTTTTTAAAACAATAACAATTCTGGTGTAGACTGTCCCTTTAAGAATTTACATTGGTTTTCATTAAAATTAATTTAAATGTTTCAAAGCTACAGGTGAAAAGTTTACCTGTAGCTACAATAGTAACAATACTTAACTTAATGCGCGTTGTCGAGTTCCCTAACCCGTTCCTCTTCTTGCCAGAGCTACAGCCACACTAACAGCCCTAACTTTAGTGGAAGTCCTGGGAGCCGAGTGCCCTAAGCCTCTGTTAGCACGGCCGGGGCTCTAGCATTGAAGCAGAATGGGTTAGTGTGCTCTCCAGAGCAAGTTAAAGGGACACTGTACCCAAAATTTTTCTTTTGTAATTCAGAAAGAGCATGCAATTTTAAGCAACTTTCTAACTTACTCCTATTATCAATTTTTCTTCGTTCTCTTGCTATCTTTATTTGAAAAAGAAGGAATCTAAGCTTGTTTTGGGTTCAGTACTCTGGACAGCAACTTTTTTTTTTTTTTTTTAAATTCTTTTTATTGAAGAGACATGGGAACAAGACAACATATTCATATGCACTCAGATTAGGATTACAGAGAATAAGTTACAATCAGATTTCTAGCATTACATGCATCAATATACAGTATTCGCATATTTTTGAGAAAGATGGGGATACTTATGTAATTAGAGGTACATAAAGCTTGTTCAGACACTTTCTTATGTTGCACCCATGTCCCTAAATTTTATAATATAAACAAAACTGAACTAAACTAAATAAAACCCAAACTAAACACTGACTAAAATAAAACAAATCAAAACCAATCCCATCTCCCCCCAAGAACATGGATATGTATATTTTGCACCCTGTAGAGCAGATTGGTAGTGTGGTCTCATAAGTAAAGGTTCAGTGCAATAATGAATAATAGTGTTGCGCGAGTTTTTGGGCAACTCGAGATACACCACAGCCCGTGCCTAGTGGACCAGGGGGAGGGAAACCCTTCTTTAACCAGAAGCTTTGTGTTAGATCAAAGGAAATTTTTTGGGGGTTAGATAAATAAGAGATAAAAAGATAAAATGCTGAGGACTTATAGGAATAATACTGTTGGAAGCTGGAAGTTTTACCTCTGTAATTATGCAATGCGAGACATCCAGGGGGACAATACTTCTAAGAATGTATAGGAAAAAAGAAACTTTTTGCAGCTTTAAATATATAGATATGCCCAGAGTGGGATGTTGACAGTTTGGCCTGTATTTTGTACTGTCAGCAGCATAAATGGGTATTACAGATGGGTTGGGCCTACAAATGCAGCCGTCAAGTGATTAGTGTTTTTCTGCCATAGAAGCTAGCATATTTTATCATACGAGGATATGAACTAGGAATCAGTTTTTTGTGAGGTGTGGCCTAGCCCAATGTGGTCTTTTATGAATTAGGACTAATAGTAATAAGCAAGGTTTAAAGGGGGTAAGATAAGATTAATGAGGGTACTGAGCATGTACAAATGTTCAATGGTGTAGTGTGGTGTGCGTATCATTGATTTTAGGGATGGTGCAGTAAGGGCGTTTCCTCGCTTAGCTGTTTTGTGATACATTGTGGGATATTTTGTTAGGGCAATTATGCCATATTAGTCTTATAGTGAATAGGGCTGGATTAACTAAGGAGTTAGCAGTATGCATTTATAAAGTCTCTATAAGGGTGGAGATATTGGTAGTCTTCAATGAGGCAGTAAGGGTATAGCTTGGAGGTGCTATTTTTGATGATAAAGTGAATACCGCCTTTGAGGTAGTATCTATGAGCAAACACACTCCCTCTATTACAGATGGTGACAGATTGCATGGCAAATCAGAGTAATGATCATAGTAGATGCTGAATAAAACTCAAAGGGATAGGTACCCGTAAAACAAAATTTACACCACAATAAAGCAACAAATGCATAGTTGTGTGGATAGCAGTAGTGGCCTAAATGGCGATTTAGTAGTCTGATACTATGGTAGAATATTTAAGCATAGGTAGGACTAAATCTTGAGCTGCGGGGCCATTTGGTTACAGTAGTTAGAGTCATGAATTATTACAATATCCTTTAGGGATCTATGTCTTCATCAAACCTGCAAGGCCAGCATACGATACAGAGAAAGAGAAAAAAAAAAAAAAAAACAACAACACTGGAACATATAAAATAATAAACAAACCAGCACGCAACACTTGACAAATAAAAGACACAGGAACTATAGAGGCATTTAACATTTGCTATATCTGAGTTTGCGATGCCTTGGGAAAAGATAATTTAATTTAGAGTACCAGAATGGATATCAGTCTAGAACACAAACATATGTAAGAAAGTTCAATTGGGTCCGGTAAGCAAACCAATTTCACTGTGCCTGGAGATCTAGCCAGAATAATCAGGAAAGTTGTAATTCAGCCAACACCCACCGCTACCCGAATCACACACTGTCTCCACCTTTCTTTAGGTATGGCCACAGGCATGTATGCAGATTGCATTTTATAGTGGTCATGTAGGTTTCCACTCGCGCTGGTATATGTATTTTGCGGTCTGTAGAAAACATTTGCTGCTGTCGCGGAGCTAGAGAGGATGTGTGAGGCCCTTACCAGCCATCCTGATCCGTGATCAATGTCTGGGATTAGGTTATTCCCCGGGGAAGGCGCTGAGGGCATCCGTGCGGCTCTCTTTAAATTTAGTATGGGCTTCGAATGGCAGGGGGAGAAGTAAGTGTCAATGTTGTGCAGTGGTGTAATGTCAGCTGCTCTGAAATTCAATATCACCTCCTCCATAACTCTGGTAGGGTCTTTTGTTGTGTAGCAGTCCTGTGCCACAACTCCACCGACAGCCCGGTCAGATCCGAAATTGCTGGGTGGACGTGCGAGTATGCTTTTAGGTCCGTATGTGCAGCAATCACGCCAGTCACATTGTACAACGCTGAGCATATACGGAATGATAGGAGATTCACTTGCAGCCTTTGCGAGACAGGTAACGTTGTAGAGTGGTTCCTTTTCAGGACTTAGACTAGAGTCCCTGACTGAAGCCATATCAGCCGCCAGAAGAGCAACCTTAGGGGGCATTAAGCCGTTCTTTGAATCAGCAGGTTCCGACCACTTCATGTATACTGTAGTTGCTCCGGTCGTCAGCATTGTTACTGCTTCATTCCTCTGTGAGGGAGTTGAGGCCAGGAAGCCGGTATCCGCCCGTGGGCATGATGCAGTGTTGCTTGTCATACTTTGTAAGGCAAGGTCGGAGATGGGCTGCTTCTGGCGGCACGGCTGTTCCATTGTTTTCACCATTGCGCATAAGTTAGTGCAAGACAGAAGGAGTCGGTCCAGCTTAGGCAAGAGTGCAGCCTTTATTTCGTCCAGAATATGGATGTCAGCATATATTTCCTCAGAGATGAGCATCTTCATTGCATAAGGTCAGGAAGGAACTTTTGTAAGTTCCGAGACAAGGTAAAATTATGTACAACGTGGCGGGGGAGAAACCGTCACTTCGCCAATTGGCTTTTTAATTCCCACTCACTTCACGGGGGCCAAGTGATGGTATTACTTGATCCGAAAGATTTCCCGGGCACAGATATTGCCAAGGGATGACAGGATGGCAGTGTTTATAGCCACTTTTAACTTTGGTTGCACGGAGCCTCAAGAGTCAGTGGCCATCTTGGAGTGCCGCCCACCGGAAGTCCCTCGACAGCAACTTTTTTATTGGTGAATGAATTTATCCACCAATCAGCAAGGACAACCCAGGTTGTTCAACAAAAATGGGCCGGCATCTAAACTTACATTCTTGCATTTCAAATAAAGATACCAAGAGAATGAACAAAAATTGATAAAAGGAGTAAATTAGAAAGATGCTTAAAATGTCGTGCTCAATCTGAATCACAAAAGAAAAAATTTGGGTACAGTGTCCCTTTAAGGTAAGTTTTAACTCCTTAAAAAACAAATGCAATACTGACAATTTTTGTCAGTTCTTTTTTTGTTTTCTTTAATTTCCGTTGGCGCATTCAGATTTTTGTTTTGGTTCCTGACAAAACAAATGCACAGCTCTAGTGAATATTAAAAAGAATGTAACAACCAAATTTGTGACTATAACATATACATTACATCTGATAAAGGGAACAACTTTCAGCATTTGTTT
This sequence comes from Bombina bombina, assembly GCF_027579735.1. Lineage (NCBI taxonomy): Eukaryota > Metazoa > Chordata > Amphibia > Anura > Bombinatoridae > Bombina > Bombina bombina. The sequence continues at coordinate 573,640,154 of NC_069501.1, forward strand.
ATGAGAAAAAAATACACTCAACAAGTCTGGCAAAGAACACGCCCATCCCTACTTTTGTAATTCTGGGGTTATTATTGTATTTTTATAATATTGGTGTGACATGAGATTCCCAATTAGTCAAGAAAAGATACAATAGTGTTAAATCTAATTATTATAAGCTGTTATAGTAGAAAATTCCTGTCATAGGATTAGCAGTAAAAAAAAAAACAATACATATTCTATGCAATACAAATTATCTTTCTTATCATAGAGGATAAACATTTTCTCGAGAAAAGTAATTACTTTATAAATAAGGAAAACAGGTGATTTTAATTTGCATATAGTTTGATATTCTATGTATGATTCTTTTTAAAGGGACATTAAACCCAAATAGTTTTCTTTCATGATTCTGACAACATTACAATTGACTTATTTTACCACATTTGCTTAATTTTCTTGGTATCCTCTGTTAAAGTGGTATCACTGATGGGAGCTAGCTAAACAAATCTGCTGAGCCATTAACATGAGGCATATATGTGCAGCCACCTATCACCAGCTAGCTATCAGTAGTACATTACTGCTCCTGAGCCTAGTCTTTAGGTAATTTTTTAAGCAAAGGATACCATTAGAATGAAGTAAATTTTAAAGTTGTTTAACCCCTTAATGACCACGAAGTACCCCGTACATCGCTGGTTGTTAAGAATTTCTCTCCCTCCAGCTGGCCACTAGAATTGTCTGAATCATGAAAGTTTAATTTTTACTTTACTGTTCTTTTGTTTGTTTATTTTTTTACGTTAACTCTACTACTATATAACTTTCCTTATTAAATCGTGTTACAGTTCTAGCATTATTTTATGCAATTCCTTTATTAAGCGTACATAGTATAACAATCTGCTTCTGAAATTGAAAAGTAATCAGCTGTACAAATTCACTGTTTTTAAATGTAATAACTACTTGCCTCATACAAAACCAGCACGCCTATTTTGTTAGCTTGATGGACATCTTAGATGTGGATGGATTTTAGATTATATGACTGCTGTCAATATATAGTATACTTTAAACAGCTAATATAATGCTCAGAAATTCTGCAAAACAGGTTCAAAGGCATATATTACATTTAAAAAATAACTATACAAGAGCAATGTATTTATTTTATCACATACTTGACTTTGCTCAAATAGTTCCTAAGATATATATTGGGTTAGATTGCGAGTGAAATGCTATTTATCGCTCCTGCTTGTGCACCAGGTAGCGTGCGTATTACAAGTTAAAAGTAAAAAAAATTGCACAAGCACTAACCTGACAAACGCAAAAAAGCTGAACTTTGAATATCGCGACTGTGTTAACGTATTCCCTCATAGACTTCAATTGAGCGTGAAAAGTGGTAAAAAATTAGCACCCTTACTGGTGCACAAACCGATCGCATTTAACCATGTGTATTAACCTGACATGAAATATGAATATTTCACATTCCAGTGTTCTTCACATAGCAGAGTATGTTTTATTAATTCTTAAATAAATATTTCTATATATATATATATATGGGTTTTTTTGTAAAATATACATATATAATATATCTATGTCTTTTTATATGTAGGATTATATATAGGTATAGATATATACATATACCTGTATGTATATATATATATATATTATATATATATATATATTTATATATTTATTTAAAATACTTAGAACATATTACCCTTTGTGAAGAACATTGGAATGCGAAATATTTACAGTACATACACATTTAACACTTTATTAAGTATGAATATTGTATAAATATGATTTGTGATGTTTTCAGCTACTTTACTGTAAAGGGCTCCAAAGTACTTTATATATATATATATATATATATATATATATATATATATATATATATATATATATATATATATATATATATATATATATATATATATATATATACATACATATATATGTATACATATGTATTTATGTGTTTATTTGTGTATACACACACACATATATACTCATATTAATATTAAAAAAATAATGTGTATGTATATATCTCTATGTTAAACCCCATGCAGCCTTTTTTTTAAGATCCGAGACCTCATATCTTTAATCCTTATAACTTTTTTAATGCAATTTTTTAAAATATTTTTTATCTGACAGTGTTATTATGAGTGTCTGTATTTTCAAATGTCTTTTTATTTTGTATTTATTCTTTTATTATCAGTTATTTGTAGAGCACCAACAGATTTTGCAGCGCTATAAACACAGGTATTATATGAAAGGTAGCATTTATAAAAGACAACTAGGTAGCGGGCTCTGCCAAGAGTCGCACTGTTGTAAATCAGCTTTGATGAAGGTGATCTACAAAACGTCTGGGCTTTCTTGCTAAGGGGGTTCAAGTGGAGGATAGAAACTGAGGTAAGAAAGGTTAGCATATGTTGTATGTATCCATGAACAGTACAGTCTTTAAGGAGAGCTGGAAACTTTCAAAACTTGGTGAGAATCTTGTGGAGTGTAGCAGAGAGTTCCACAACATAGGGGCCATTATCTACAATTACCCACAGGTCTATCATGGTGAAATTTGTAGTACTGTATTGCAGCTGCACAAAAGAGGGGATAATGAGTATTGCTTACATGGTTAGGGTGGTCACGTTCTGGGGGAAATTGTTGTGTTTTTGTTGTGGTAATATTGTATGTGCTTATTTTACTAATCTTGACCCGTGAGTGACCAGGAGAGGCAGTGGGTCTGGGTATCACAATGAAAATTGTCAATGGGGGTAAGTCTTAGACAGGTAGCAAGCCAAATAAAAAAATAAATATCAGTTGCAGGCTCAAATGAGCAAGTGTGAAACTGATATGGTCATTACCTTTATAAAAAATAAACCTCAATGTCTGCAGAGAATTATTTCAATAATTAGGAAGTAAATTCTTGCTTTGTCTCTGTCAATAGGATAAATGAATTAGAGAAAACAAAAAGAAACACAGAAAATAATGATCTAATCCCATTCCCAAAATAGAAACACAAGATTTTTAGATGATATAAATTATATATGGATGGAGGATCTCCAGAAAGGGAAATCAGTAGACATGTGCATGGCGAAAAAATTCGGTTCGTATCGATTCAGAATTTTTCGAAGTTCGGTTCGGATCGATTCGAATTCGGAAAATTCTGAATCGATTCATTTCGGATTTGTTTCGGATTCATTCGGATTCAAAGAAATTCGGCTGGATTTGGTTCGATTCGGTTCGTAAATTCGGCATTTTGGTAAGTGTTAGGTGGGATTAGACTAGTATTATACTGTATATTAGGTGTTAACCTAATATACTGTACAATACTAGTGTAATCCCAATGGCCATCCGAATTTACGAATCGATTCGATTCGGTTCGATTTGGAAAATTCGGCAGAATTTTAATTAGGAAATTCGGTTCGATCCGAATCGCTGAATTTGCCTAATTTTCTGAATTTCCGAATCGAACCGAAACGAATCGCACATGTCTAGAAATCAGAAGTTCTAGAACTAAATATTGAGACAAATAGGAATTAAATAGAGTTGGTATAGGGAGAGATACAAATTGTTATATGGTAAGGTTGAAAATAGTCAATAGAAAAATTAGATGTTATAAATATGAATAGTTGTGAGGAGCTAAACAGAATATATAATTGTTACATTTGTTTTAATGTGCTGTGTCTAGCATAATAATATAAAATATTGTGCAAATTATTTACACATAAACCTATATTTTTGCTTATGCCCATTATATAGCCCATTAGAAATCTGACCACAATAGTTGTTTACTGTGAGCTATTGTACAATATTTTAACATGTTCAGGTTATAAAACAATTGAAAACATAGGCCCCGTAATATCAGTATATTATGAAAATAAATGAATAGCAAGAATCAAATATGGTTCTGTGCTTTACAGCATGAAGGAAAAGGGCAAACTATATGATTCAAGGGGTTCCTATATACTGTCAGATTCCATATCTCATGCCCTACATGATTGTGCAAGTGGAAAGTAATGCATTGTAATTGGGTTGGAAGATATATTTCATTATTTTCACAATTTATTTTCCTTAGGTGGAAAAAAATCTGAGGCAGCAATAAGCAACAGAGTTAGAGAAAACGGATGAACATGTTCAGCCTGCAGAAATACATGGATGAAAAACAAGAGACTTGGAATTATAGCCCTAGAGAATAAAAAAGGACATTTCATATAGAAAAGAAAAAAAAATCATAATTACAGCCCTAGGTGTACTATCTAAAATAGCAGCTATCTGCACCAAGACTCGTCATAAGACAACAGGAGCATAATAAAACCAACTGGGCTAGGGAAAAAACAAACTAAGTTTATTTTAGCATCAGCAAAACAAACAAAAGAGGGTGATTATTTTTTAACTGGAGGCAAGAACTGTTTTTTTTTTAGCATTTTTGTCACAATAAATGTGTAATACCATACAGGTATAGTCAGTACATTTTTATTTAGCTTGCAAAGGATTTATATATCTTTATATCTTCATAATATGGAAGAAATAAAGACTCTGCTTTACAGATATGCACTCAAAAGTACACAGGACAAATGGAAAGAAAGAAAATAACTAAAGAAAATATGTGATGGGTCAATGCCACAATTTGTATAGTCATTCGAGCTTTGAGGATTGAAAGAGAGGATGTGCAGATTACAACCACACACTTTATTGTGTCTGCATTGCACTGCATTACCAATAATACATTTTAGCTACTAAAATGCATTAAACTGTTTACAGATATTTCCTTTACCTTCATTTTTTAATTTGAAATAGTGGATTTTCCATGTTAAAACCACCAGAATTTCATTACTGCAGTATTGGCTATAGAAAAGCTATTTAAAGGGATATGAAACCCAATTTCTTACTTTCATGATTAAGATAACACATGCAATTTTAAGCAACTTTCAAATGTACTCCTGTTATCAATTTTTATTTGTTCTCTTTGTATCTTTATTTGAAAAGCAGGAAATATAAGGTTAGGAGCCGGTCCATTTTTGGTTTAGCACCTGGGTAGCGCTTGCTGACTGGTGGCTAAATGTTGCTCCTACAACATCTTTGCATATTATGACCGCTTGCCTGAGTACATTGTTACTTAAAGTTCAGTTCAAATTAAAATGATTAATTACTAAAGTATGCAGTTTGTTCTTTTGTAATCTGTGGCAGTTCTATGTACCTCCAAACCTCAAATGTGTCCTAAGGTTAGTGTTTTTATAAAAAGCAGTGTTATATGCATAGCCAGGAGAAATATGGAGAAGGAAGATGGGGAAGGTTTATATATATAAAAAAACATACGTTGAATTAATGAGGGTCCCCACTAGTGCTCCTTGCACCTACATTTGTGCACCAAAATGTAATGATCTAAAAGCCTTCCCTGTTTTTTTATTGTATGTTGTATGTATTTAATATTCTGTATTCTGTTACATACAGTACATAGCTAAATAGTTTTGTGCTTTGTGTATTATCCTCTGCCATCTACACTACAATTTTATTTTAGTACCAGTTCTACAATTGCCCCATTCATTATTTTAGCATCAGCCGTATTCTATAGTAATACAATCCCAGATGCAATAGTAACAATACCTACTACATAAGAGATGTCTTGTAAATCTTGTGTCACCTTTACATTTGAATAATAAAAACACTAAAGCAGCATTAGCTAAATGAAGAGTCTTTGTGCTACCAAAAGGGTACTGCACATCCGGATCCGTTGTGAAAGGACAGAGTGTGCTGTACTATCCCCTGATCCATAACAAAAAGGTACTTTTCACTACCTTTTGTCCTACCTTTAGGAACATATTATCAGAAACAGCAGCTTTACAGTGACTCAGAGAAGAAGTGGTTGTTGGCATATAATAAAGAAAGAGGAAATGGAAGTTTTTTTCTAAGCTATGGAACAAAACCAGAAAAGTAGAACAAAGAAAGATGATGAGTGAAGCAGAAATGGGAAAGCAGTTGGTTAAGATATTTAAAGGTAGACTTCCGGGCAGCAGCCATGATAGGCTGCATATTTCCATTCTGCTCCTGCACTCTATCTATTTTTACATGAAACAACTTTTCAAACGGCTCAAACACTGGCTAAACTAAAAGATCTTTACCTCGCATGAAAACCTGCATTAGATGAGCCTAAAATTGAAGAGGTACACGCAGTTTTGAGCGCCCGGAGCACAACAGAGGGTTGAGGCCTGCTTCTACACCCCCCGGCGAGGCACAATAAGGCCTTGTCGTTAAGTAGCACGAAGTGCTAATATTACAACCAAACAATCTTCACAGCACTACTCAGAGTTACTTTGATGACTGACCAGTAAGACGCTTTACACAACCGGACGATATTGTATACCTTATTTCTCCATAATACCTGCTACTACACCTTTGCTATGGAGATTCCTTCAAACTTTTGGGGGGAACTACGCGCCCTACTTGCCTCTCACCACGCAGCCCTAGAAGACAAGCTGCGTGCAGCGTTTCTCAGCAGCGGCACCGTGTCTACCCGGACTCACATACAAAATGATCCCTTCTTCAAGGAGAGTGTGGGTGGGGGTGCTTTGGGGCCCCGGCGCCCACATCCCACCTCTGAACTGCCAGTTGACCTGCGGGAGTCCGAGACTGGAGGAGTGTCTGCTCAGACAGAACCAGCACTGAAGACCAGAGGACCGATCACGTTGGAGAGCTCTGCCGGTCTCCCCCAAGCATACGTTGCCTATCCAGAGGGGCTGCGACTTACTGTAATGCAGAGTAGGAGAGACAAGGGGCATAAAACCCGAGTGCATCCAGCCCAGAAAAAGGAACATTCTTGTAGTAAACAACGGCTACGCAATACGCACTCTTCCACATCTGTGAAAGAACCGCTTCTACTCCTTCATTACGCACAATGGCTTCAGTCAGCTTTGAAGTGGCCCTGTTCGTTTATACATAGAGTTTTGTTGCCTCTCTGGTGGGATCCGGGCGGCCTGCTTGCCCTTCAGGTCTATGCCTCACGGTTCGTGGTGTGGGACTCTAATGACTAACTGTTATGCGACAGTGGGGCATACATATTGACTTTTAAACCCCTAACAAAGGACTGTTGAGCTAGCTCGCTGTGACTTTAAGCTTGGGGTAGGAACTTTGCCTTGCAGCTTATCAACCACACATGGGACAGCTAGCAACTTGCAGTCGCTATATTTTTAGCCTCTCACTTTTTGATCGCTTTTATTTCACCCATGCCCAAGAATTTCTAATGTGCATATACAATGACCTCAAGTTTATGTTTAGTACTTTATCCTGGTACCTGTTAAAAAGCGTAGCCCCATAATAACAAGTCTTACACTAGTATCTATTACTTGATTTACTGATGCGTATACCTAGCAGAGATGTGTCTTTAAATATTTAGATATCGCATTCCCAGTTTGCTCTGGTGCTGTGGGCATAGGGATATCAGCAAATTTTACCAGGAGTCAGTTAATATATTCTATCCACATAACCAGGTTATGATAGCTGGATGTGTGTAATACATTGCTTAGGGGGGTTACCTTGGAACATGTGTTTAACATGTTTAATACAGTCTTATAGCATAGGTTAAGCTTTTTCAGCTGTTTCTATTATTTAGTTAACATAGCTAAAAGTATGTACAATATCAGATGTTTGACTGCCTTTAGGAGTTTTGACTGCTAAGCTCATTTGATGTTAGTCAATCATATGCCTCCCTTATAGAGTTGTAGTGGTGCTGGTGCAGGTTGTTGCTGTGCTCCTGCCAGCGGCCGAGGCGGAAGTCATAGTTAGCAATCCAATAACCAGCCCTATGTTTTCAGGTCCCCACATTACTTCAGACCCTTGTTAGCTTAAGTATAAAGTTAGGGAGTTCAAACCTGTTCAAGCTTAGTTTGTGCATTCTATCACCAGTACTAAAATATGCTTATCTTGTGACCATACCTACTGGTATGGCGCTATGTTTTTGTGCTAAATAATCAGAGTTGTACTTAACTACCCCGCATAATACCTAGACCCCTATCACATCCACACCTCCACTCCTATCTAAGAGGCTAAAACTTAGTTTTACTTTGGCCTGGGTTATTTCAAGACCATTTTAGTGTATCCCCCCATGTCCCATACATTTCTATACCTGCTTTCTCCTAGTAGCATAAAGCACAAATCGTATAAGCTTCTAATAGTATATTCACCTGCAGTTTAGATTTTTATAAATGAGGGTGTCCATTCTATTCTATTGTTGTGTAATCCATCCTCACCTTTCTATTGGTTATCATTCTACACTGTTATTTGAGACCCATAAAATTGAAAATAGAGGTTCTTGTCTGGAGATCCAAAAGTGGTCTCCATTGTCAACAATTGTCTTCCATACATTTATATATACGCATGTCTGAGGTCCAAAAGCGGCCTCTAATACCATCTGGGAGACGCTTCAGGCTATTAGGCATTTTAATTATTTACTATACTACCAGAGTGTCCTTTTACATTATGTATTGTATCCCTCGATTTGTATCATATGAAGTTTATATGTTATTATATGCTTGGTTTTATGTTTCATGTATGCCTTGCCTTAAACCTCAATAAAAATATTAAAAAAAAAAAAAAGATATTTAAAGGTAGTATTGAGGGAGATAAAGGAGGAGGTGAGATTTATAGTGGTGAATGAGGTAGTATTGGCTTTATATCTGCACTCTATATAGGTATTATTCAATATACATACATTATATGGCCAAAAGTATGTGGACACCTGACCATCACGCCTATATGAGCTTGTTGAATATCCCATTCCAAAACCAGAGGCATTATTATGTTACTATGGAGTTGCCCCTCTCCATGTGGCTATAAAAGCCACAAGCCTTCTGGAGAGTTTTTCATAAGATTTTGGAGTGTGTGTGGGGGAATTTGTGCTCATTCATCCTAAAGAGCATTTGTAAAGTCAAGTATTGAGGCTGTACAAAAAGAACTGTCTCTCAGTCAGCATTCCAATTAATCCTAAAAATTCAGTGGGAATAAGGTCAGGGCTCTGTGCAGAGATCTCACTTTGTGCACAGGGGCACAGTTATGCTGCAACAGGAAATGGTCTTTCCCAAAAGTTTCCAACAAAGTTTAAAGCACCCAATTGTATAAAATGTCTTTGTATCCTGTAGCATTAAGATGACCCTTAACTACAACTAAAAGGTCTAGCCCAAACCCTGAGAAACAGCCCTAGACCACCCCCAGCCCTAGACCCCCCCCCTTTTACAGTAGCCACTATGGATGTAGAATGTAAAGTTCTCCTGGTATCCACCACACCTAGATCCTTGCATCAGGCTCCCAGATAGTGAACTGTGAAACAACACTAGAGAACAAATTTCAACTGCTCAAAAGTATAGTGGCATTGAGCATGTTGATGTAAGGCTTGTGTACAGCTGATCTGCCATGAAAACTCAATTAATGAAGCTCCTTCTGATGATGTTGCTTCCAAAGACAGTTTGGAACACTGTAGTGAGTGATTTAACAGATTATAGGTGATTGGGACAGTTTTGTGAAGGCACTGAAGTGAAACTGATGCCACCTCTAATACTTTGGAACAATATTTTGATGCAAAGAAAAGGAAATTGATGGGATATATATATATGCTTCCTATACATAAGATTGGCAGATACAATATATGGCTAATATGGCTATATATTCTTCAAGCTTTGACCATCGCTTCAACCATCAGAATTCCAGTGCCAAGTGCACGTTTTTTCTGGAGTTTTCCAATTTGAAGCCTTTTCAATCCAATTGAAAACTTCAATATAACCTGTTTATCACAAGGAATTTGTGATGCTCACATACTGACAATTTGACACCAGTCTTCCAATCAATAAGAAAATATATTTTTTTTTTCTTGCAGCTTTTCAAATTATTTTGGCCTTTTTGAATTTTAACATCTTGGGCAAGTTTAAATTTGAGTAATTTTGCTTTCTTTTGTTTTTATTTTGGTAAAGTTATTGTGCTGGCTCGGTTCACATAATATACATATTTTTTTCTTTGTTTAAAATATGGTTCAAACACATTTTTAAACTATGCAACGTACACAGATTAAGGGCCGTATTACAAGTGGAACGCTAAATATTGCATGAGCACAAGCAATATTAGTGCTCCACTGAGTAATACAAGCGCAACTAAATGTGCACTGGTATTACAAGTTAAGCACAATGCAAACATGAGCCCGAGTTCGCATTGCTAGGAAGCATTGTGCTCACGAGAGTGCGCTACCATAGGCTCCAATGGGAGCTTCATTCTGATGCCGTCAGAGACGGCATTGGAACCTAAGGGCAACAAAGGGGGTAAGTAGCGCAGCGATGGCAGCAAATACAAATATATATGTATGTGATTATAAAAATTGTTCAATTTTCATGTTTTAATACATTATACTACACTGTATTTTGGAAGCATTTGGGGAATATTTCTAAAATTAACCAGAGATCTGATCTCTGGTTAATTTTATAAGCGATAAAGGCTACAGCGAGCTTGTAATGGCTGGTTATTTATCGCACCCCCTCAAACAAGGAAATGTACCCGTTTTGCAGGTGCGTCCTAAATTACACCTGTACTTGTAATCTAGCCCTAAATAGGATCATTCAAATTTTATAAATTTACTAATTGCAAATGTTAATTGATATTTAGCCAACATTATTCCTAAGCCAGCATGTTTTATTTTCACTTTACTCGCATATTTTATGCTTCTATGAATGGAAGTGGAAATCTTTGCAAAAACTCTCTTAAAAACAATTCTATCACCTGTTTCTTTTAGTTTTTATTGTGCTTAAAGGGACATAAAACCCACATTTTTTCTTTCATGATTTAGAAAGAGAATGCAATTTTAAACATATTTCTAATTTACTTCTATTATCTCATTTGTTATATTCTCTTAATATTCTTTGCTGAAAAGCATATCTAGATATGCTCAGTAGCTGCTGATTGGTTGCTGCACATGGAAGCCTTGTGTGATTGGCTCACCCATGTGTATTGCTTTTTCTTCAACTAAGGATATCTAAAAAATTAAGCAAAATAAATAATAGAAGTAAATTGTAAAGTTGTTTAAATTTGTATGTTTAAACAAGATTTTTGGTTTAGTGGCCCTTTAACTAGATTTTGTCTAACACTTTTTTTTCCAGTTCAAATGTTGACTCTTCTTCAGAATTAGAATGGTTTGAAAATTAAACAAATATCACCCAAGCTTCAACAAGTATTCTGACTGGTTGGAAATCCAAGCTTTTATAAATAATCCATTTACAAAAAAACATAAATAGTAGCTGAAATATTTGATCTATGCATTTATGAAATAGCTTATCATCTTCATTGGTTTCCATATGTCAAATCCAACCCTATATTGGTATTTGATGGAGAAAACCTGCCTTGCATAGCATTAGCATTGGCACACAGTTCAATTGCATTGCTGAAAGTATGTCAGCTCTTATAACACTATTCATATATAACTGCGCTTCCAGGTGCTGTATTAGACATGCAGTTTATAGGGTTGACACCAGTATGTCATGTTTAATAATTTTCACTGAAAGTTTTCACTTCTTTTACATTAAACACACCTCTGGGAATTATTGTCTTAGCGTAGCTTCACTTCTAATGTGCATAAAACAGCACAATAGAATGCAAGGTCTGTTGCCATAGTAATAAACAATATGCTTACAGTTGTGTCTAAATTCTTGTGCTCCGTGACCCATTTTTCCCATTCTGTGGCTTCTACCACACTCCTTTGTATTTGCAGAAGTTCTTTCTAAAACTATTATTTGTATTCCTGATCTATAGTTCCCAATTTCGGTTAGAAACCATGTCAAACATCCTTTGTAAAACAATCATACAACTGGTGAACTCAATACAACTGCTGTAAGTTGCCCCCCTCTATTGAAATAGATAGTTTTGTCTGGGTAACATCCTCCTTCCAAAGCTGTAATTTACAGCTCAGCAACACAGGGAGAGTAAAATATCTTCCCATGATTCAGGACTCATACTTTATATGATTCAGAAGCACTAAGACTATGACTAGTTTTATTTAATTCAGCTAAACTCAGCTGAATGACTACATTCCATTGTTTTGTCTACTAGTAAACAATGTAATTACAATATCTTTAGTTTGACAGTAGAGAGACATACAGTACATTTGTTCAAGTATCTCTGCATCGAACCTTAAAGAGACATGAAAAAAATTGTTTGTCCCCAATAAAGGGCTAAATTCTAGTAGAGCACAACTAATAGCACAAGGGTGTGCTATCCTTAGTGCATCCGTGCTCAATGAATATGGCAAATCTGATATTACAAGTGAATGGTAAAAATTGTTTACCAGATAATCTTAACGTGGCCTACATTTTTAGTGGGATATTATCAATCATATGCAAAGTACGCAATGGAGGCTAGTGTTCAGGTAAAGTGTGTTTTAAACCAAATGTCTAGTTAAAGGGATATGAAACCCAATTTTTTTCTTTCATGATTCAGATAGAGCATGCAATTTTAAACAACTTTTTTATTTACTCCTACTATCAAATTTTCTTTGTCTCTTGGTATCTTTATTTGAAAAAGCAGGAATGTAAGCTTAATAGCCAGCCCATTTTTTTGTTTAGGACCCTGGGTAGCACTTGCTGATTGGTGGCTACATTTAGCCACCAATCAGCATGCACTACCCAGGTGCAGAACCAAAAATGGTCCGGCTCCTAAGCTTACATTCATGCTTTCCAATCAAAGAGACCAAGATAACAAAGAAAAATTGATAAAAGGAGTAAATTAGAAAGTTGAATAAAATTGCATGCTCTGTCTGAATCATGAAATAAAGAATTTGGGTTTCATATCCCTTTAATAAACTTTCTTTATTTGTCAAAACTGACTGCTGGGATGGATACTTCTTCCCATATAAACCTCAATAAAATTTAGAGCTTTTTAAAAGTAAAAGTTCACTCACTTGTGATTACAAGTAAACTCCGGCTCATCCGGTCATTGTGGTGGCAATTGGTACCAGAATATTAAAGCAAAAAGAGTTGCCCAATTTTTCAAATTATTTTATTGGACAAATAATAAAGGTATGAAAAATACATCCAGTCCAAATTATATAGGGCAACTCTAGCTTAAAGGGACAGTCAAGTTCAAAATAAACTTTCATGATTCAAATAGGGCATGTAATTTTAAACAACTTTCAAATTTATCACCAATTTTGCTTTGTTTTATTGGCATTCTTAGTTGAAAGCTAAACCTAGGTAGACTCATATTCTAGATTCTTAGACCTTGAAGGCCACCTCTAATCTGAATGCATTTTGACAGTTTGTCACCACTAGAGGATATTAGTTCATGTGTCTCATATAGATAACATTGAGCTCACCCACGTGAAGTCTGTCAAAAGAACTAAAATAAAGGGGCAGTTTGCAGAGGCATAGATACAAGGTAATCACAAAGGTAAAAAGTATATTAATATAACTGTGTTGGTTAAGCAAAACTGAAGAATGGGTAATAAAGGGATTATCTATCTTTTTAAACAACAAAAATTCTGACGTTGACTGTCTCTTTAAATAAACCCAGATTAAGCAATACCAACTAAACATAGTAAACCAGATAATCTATCCCAAGAAAAATACACAATAAAGATAATATACTCAGCTAGTTCAGTCCTCCAGTGTACACTGTCTTTCTAAAAGCAGTTGCTTCCAGGAGTATGTATGTATGTGTTCAATGTTTAAAAATATTTTTCAAAAGAAAATGTAAAAAATAACAGTTTTAAAGTTTGTGAATAACTCCACTATTTGACCTTCACCTAGTGTACCTTCTATTTAGCGTACAATCAGACCAAACAAATTATATAATAGAAGTACATTTAAAAATTATTTAAATTTGCATGTTCTATCCAAATCAGAAACAAAAAAAAAATGTGGGTTTCATGTCCCTTTAATGGTACGTTTCTGTGAGTTAAGCTTATGTGGATCAATCATTTCAAATATGGAACATACATAATAATATATGTCCCATATTTTAAATGATTGTTTACTTTTGTTTATCTTAAATAGGACTTTTGTTTCGCAACTAATGAGAGAAAAGAAGACTTTTAAGAACACAAACACAAGGAAAAGCAGGCTAGCAGTTGTTTGATGCGATTTCAAATACAACTTTTATTGTATTGGATCTAACAACAAGAAAATGAAGGCAAAAAGAATATTCAGTACATATGAGATAATTGAAATAAGTTATTGAGGATACAGAATAATTGTTGCTGCTTAAATCAAAATAACAGAATAGATAAAATACAGTGAGCAACACCAAGGACACCAAATAATAAGAACACAAATGTTTATTTCTGTGAATTAGGCTGCAATTGTTTTTTGTATCTGTCTGATATGCTTCTTATTAGAAAAAATATGTTAAATTAAGGTGGAGAGATAAAAACGTAATTAAATGTATTATTTTGGATTAAAAGGACATGGTACCCATTTTTTTCTTTCATGATTTAGAGTACAAAATAAAAATATAATTTATTTCTATTATCAAATTTACTTTGTTTTTTAGCATCTTTTGTTGAAAGGAGGGTAGGTATGCTCAGGGAGTATACTTTTTTGGAGCACTATATGACAGCAGATTTGCAAGAATACTTTTAGTTTATTGACTATTATCTATGGGAGTCAACTGGGTGGGAAGGGGAACAATTGACTAAAGATTCTGTGTGAAATAAAAAACATAACATACCATGAACACCCTTCAACTAATATGACCAATCAACCCTTTATCGAAAAGAGGAAATTCTCCCCTTTAAGTATTATGTCAAACGAACTTTTAGTTATTACATGGTCAAACAAAACTCAATGAAAACATTAGGCAGTCATCAGTAAATTGCATTAATCAGTTAAAGTAGAAAAACAAATGGAGGGAGGAGTAATAAGACTCAAAACAGTTGACTGTAGAGTGGTGGAAGGAGATAAGCAAATTGTCTCATTGATTACTCTGGTTCTTTCTGCACTATATTAATTGATGCTCCTGAAAACAAAAAATAGTTTATTACAAAGAATGAGTTTTTATTGACATGATCAGAATTAAAAGTAAAAAAAAAATTCTATAATTCTATGGGTCCAGATAATATTAATCTAATATACTTATTTAACTCTGTAACTAAATCAATAGACCAGTGCAGAGTAGTAGATGTAAACGTTTATTTCCATGGTCTAGAATAACAAATTGTGAAATGGGTAGAATATTAACTTAAGAATAGATTACACATTGTCCTAATAAATAAAGTATATTCAGCAGATGGGGTTGTAACTAGTGGCATTCCTCAGGGGACAGTTGTGGGGCCTGTTTTGTTTAAAATATTTATTTAAGATATTTATCAGTGATATTAGTAAACAGCTGTAAGTCTACAAGGGAATGTGTTTTTTGTTTGCATATGATACAAAATTTGCAGTGTTCCTGGGATGGTTGGATCAAAAGAGAATTGATATCAGAAATTGGAAGAACAGACAAGTGACTGGGATATAAAGTTCAAAATCACAAAGTGATTTAGGAAAGAAAAATCCAAAGTCTCAATTACATTTTACTGTTTTAAATCAGAGCTTGGGCATGGGAAACAATGTATTATTGCAACAAGTACTGCCAGTAAATTCTTAGTTGTATAGGTAGACATATTTACTGCAGAAATAGTAAGGCTCTTATACCACTTAAAAGATCACTAGTTAGGCATCATCTTAAGTATTGCAAGCCATATCTGAAGATGGATATAAATGAACTGGAGTCTATTTAAAGGTGTGCAACTAGAATGGTACAAAAATAAAAACTTACAAAGAAAGACTTGTGGGCCTAAATATGTATATAAGGAAGAGAGGTGATATGATAGTAACTTTCAAGTAACTTAAGAGACTTAAAAGGACCGTCTAGTAAAAATGAAACTTTCATGATTCAGATGGGTCATGCAATTTAAAAAAAGTTTCCAATTTACTTTTATTATCAAATTTGCTTTGCTCCCATGTAATTCTTTGTAGAAGAGATACCTAGGTAGGTGTCTGGAGCACTACAAGGTAGGAAATAGTGCTGTGATCTAGTGCTGTTGCAAATAGATAACATTCTTTTAAAACTGCTGCCAGATAGTGCCCCAGACATGTGCACGCTGATGACCCTTTTCAACAAAAGATACCAAGAGAACAGAGAAAATCTTATGATAGAAGTAAATTAGATTTTTTTCTATAACTAGATGCTCTGTCTGAATCATGAAAGGAAAAATGTGGGTTTCATGTCCCTTTAATAAAACTGAGGTTGAATTTATCTCAAAGAGAACAATACCAGACTTAGGGGTCATCTCAAGTTGAAAGGTAGTAAGTTCAGGAGTAATATGTGGAAAAACTTATTCACAGAATGGTTAGCTGATGATTATTATAGATACTGTAAAAAAATTTATAAATATATATATATATATATAACTAGTTGGTAAGCTTGCCCAGAGGGCAGTCTATGTGTTGTTAATTTAAAAAAAATTGAACTACAGAAAAAAAGAAATGATCAAAAATAAAAAAAATAAACCTAATCCCTATGAAAATTAAAAAAGCTCCCTCCCCAAAAAATAAAAACACCCCTAATCCAATGCTAAACTATCAATAGCCCTTAAAAGGGCTTTTTGCAGGGCATTGCCCTAAGTTAAACAGCTCTTTTGCAGTTAACAAAAATTATATTTCCCCCCTAACAGTAAAACCCACCACCACCCACCAAACCCCCAAAATAAATAAACCTAACACTAAAAAAACTAAACTATCTATTGTCCTGAAAAGGGCATTTGTATGGGCATTGCCCTTAAAATGGCATTCAGCTCTTTTGCTACCCATCCCTAATGTAAAAAAAAATATTTAAAAATTAAGTTTAAATTAAGCTACAATTACAGGGAAAAAATCTAATATTACAGAAAATAAAAAAACAAAATTACCAAGGTTTAAATTAAACCTAATCCCTATGAAAATTAAAAAGCCCCACCCCCCAAAAAAAAACACCCCTTAATCTAATGCTAAACTACCAATAGCCCTCCGCCGGACTGCTTCTATTTGAGGCTTTAGTGTTAGTTTGTTTTTTTAATTTTTGTGTTTTTTTTTTTTTTTAGATTAGAGATGGGCAGCAAAATTTAAGGGCAATGCCCATACAAATGCCCTTTTCAGGACAATGGATAGTTTAGGTTTTTTAGTGTTAGGTTTTTTGTTTTGGAGGGTTTGGTGGTGGGGGGTTTTAGTATGTTTAATTCACAAACGAGCAGTTTAACTTAGGGCAGTGAAAGCCCTTTTAAGGGCTATTGGTAGTTTAGAATTAGATTAGGGGGTGTTTTTATTTTGGGGGGCTTTCTTATTTTCATAGGGATTAGGTTTATTTTTTCAACTTTGATAATTTGTTTTTTCATGTTCTGTAACGTTAGCCTTTTCTATTTTTTTTAATCTTAGCTTATTTTATTTTTTGTAACTTTAGTATTTTTTAGTCTAGGTATTTTGTGTTAATTTAGGGGTGTTAGGTTAGGGGGTGTTAGGTTAGGGGGCTTAGCAATTTAATGAGTTATTTGGGTTGTGGGTTTTGGCGGTTTAAGTATAGGTTAATTAGGTTTATTGCGATGTAGTTGTTTTGCGGTTTAGGGGTTAATTGGGTAAACAGGTTTATTGCGATGTGGGGGATTTGCGGTTTAGGGGTTAATAAGTGAATTGTGTATTGCAATGTGGGGTTTTGCGGTTTAGGGGTTAATAGGGTAATTAGGTTTATTGCGATGTGGGGTTTTGCAGTTTAGGGGTTAATAGGGTAATTAGGTTTATTGTGATGTGGGTGGTTGATGGTTAAGGTATTAAGGGGTTAATTACTTGATTATTTTGCGATGTCTGGGTTTGCAGTGTATGTGTTAATACTTTGAGTGGGAGTTTCAGGTTTTTTTTTGTTTTACTTCATGCGGGCGGTGTTTTTTTTTTTTGTAATGCTCCGTTTGCCTTGCTGCATCCCGGTGGATTCCGAAAATGGCAGGGTGGTAAAAGAATCCTTCGGTGGATTCTTTCACCACCCTGCCATTTTCGGAATCCACCTGGATGCACCGAAGCTGCATCCAGGTGAATTATTTTGGCTGCGCGCAGCCAACATTCTGTTGGCTGCCTCGCGCTGCCAACATTCCATTGAGGATGCATGCGCAACTGCCGATGGCGACGGACATTACAAACGCAATTATAGTATAGATATAACTTTTTCCTTTCAACTTGTAATACGCATTCTACTCGATGCGCTACTTGAAGCTTAGAAACAGGCAGAAATGTATAGGTTTAAATGTTATAAAGTATATTAATATAACAATGTTGGTTGTGCAAAGTAAGGGAATGGATAGTAAAGGAGTTATCGATCTTTTTAAACAATAACAATTTTTGTGTAGACTGTCCCTTTAACATATGTTGTGGAAATAAATCCCACATAAACTACCCTAGAAATGTTACCTGTTCTTTATAGTTTTTCTAGTGTTTACCATTCTGGGTATAAGAAAAACGTATCCAAATACATTAGTGATTTATAAGTAAATGTTTATTCATATTCAGACAGATAAAAACTGATTTTGGAGGGGTGAGCGCATAATCTGCAATGTTGGACCTGTAAAAATGAGATTAAAAGCAATGACATAAATTTCAACTTTAATTACAATTCAAATTTAAATAAAAACTGGAAACATGTAATGCATTCCTGATTTGCATATCCCTCTGTAAATACATTGAGGTATTATCAGTGTATAGTCAAGAAATCCATCAAATACCATTAGTTTATAACCAACAATTTTTCAATTTCCTTCAAAGCCTTCTTAAATGAATTGAATATTTTTGTTCAATGAGAACTGTATAAAAAAAGGTTTAAAAAGCTCTGTGTTTCATCTACGAAGAACTATTATGTTAGGAAACAGCCACTCAAATGAATGACACATTGCAAACCACCTGCTTTTTCAGTAACAATATGAGAAAATCATTATGAGCCCTTTTTAGGCTTTAAGTCTTATGTACTTCCTTTTTCTATTTTCTGTGGTGGCGTATTTATGGATATTGTCAGGAATATTGTGTATCATTATTTGTAATGGGATTTAAATAAAGTACAAAAATAATTCCTGTCAGAACCAGTGATTATAAACACAGCATTCATGTTTGGTAAAAGAAGGAAAAAAAATAAATAAACGCTATTTGTGTACCTTTAACAAACAAAAAAAATGCAGACTTTTCTCTATCACAAAAGAAATACAATGTACAGATGTTGTAAGATGGTAAAAAAACAGCAATCTGTAACAAATGGACTAAGAAACAATACTCTCCTTTAGGTTTGGACCGCTGCCTTCTTTCAGTCTCTCCCCAAGGATTGCAATGGTAGATGGCGCAGGTCTTGATATTGAACTGAGGATATGTAAATATCTTCTAACTTTCTGATGGCAAAAGGAAACAGACTTGTTGTGTACATAAACACCAATTAATAAGAGTGCAGTATACTCACTCCATAAGATGTATAATGTCTGCTCATCTATAGGTCTCCCCACGGGTATGTAGCTTGATAAACTGGAAACAAGGAGAGGCTCCAATGAAATACACATAAAGATTTACTTGAAAAATCAAGTAATAACTTACTCCATCAAATCTCTGATTCCGGCTATGTCACAGCAAAGAAAGCAAGATGATATTCCAATTTTGATAAAAAAGCTTTAATGGCTCAACGCGTTTCAACGTATGCAAATGTCTTTTTCAAGAGCAAGTTAAAAAACAAGTTTTTTATCAAGCCACACACCCGTGGGGTGATCTACAGATGAGCAGACATTATACATCTTATGGAGTGAGTATACTGCACTCTTATTAATTGGTATTTATATACACAACAAGTCTGTTTCCTTTTGCCATTAGAAAGTTAGAAGATATTTACATATCCTCAGTTCAATATCAAGACCTGCGCCATCTACCATTGCAATCCTTTTCTCTATCACACAATTTGGTTGCACATACAATTTTATGTTGAAACATTTTTTATTCAAAGATTTTACAGGTACAATAAATCAATGATCAAACATTCCAATGGTCAAAGGTCATTCTAATAATAAAGATATTACTCCAAAAATATACATTATGGCATGCCAGTTCAAGGTTGTTACAGCACATTCGAAGAAATCAATGTAGATACCACAAACAACATTTCGTCTCGTCTGGCCTAGTCCGTGCCCGCCCCCCTCCCTTCTCCTTGAAGCCTCATGAAAGTGCATAAAAGGTTCCCATTGTAGTAGGAATGTTTTTTTATCGTTTAGAAATTCTGCTGAGGCACATGTTTTATCGAAATGGTATATCAACTTTTTTTTTATCAGTTCAAAGCTCGGGGGGAGTCCCTTCCAAAATTGGGCTATGCCTAACCTAACTATTGTACATATCCATCCTCCCAATTTGTTATTGTATCTAGAGAGCCCTGGTATCGGGAAGTGGAGTAAAGCTTGTTCCATAGTTAGCTTTATTGTTTTTTCAAAGATCTCGCTCATAAGAGCTGAAGTTTGATCCCATATCTCTTTAACATATCTACATTCCCACCACATATGTGGGTATGTCCCAAGCTCCCCGCATCCTCTGTAACAAAACTTGGTTGATGGGTCACCTCCTCCTCCTGATCTAGTCGGGAATAAGTACCATCTGAAGGCTACTTTAATAAAGTTTTCTTTGAGGGTTGAGTTTTGTGTAAAGGATAATCCACGACTGAGTGTTTCTCTCCAAGTCTCAACTGACCAGGTTCTCCCTGTATCATTTTCCCATTTTATCATTAAGGGGGGTTTGCTGTTTGGGGGGGGTTATTAAATAAAGTGTATAGGGTTGAAATTCCACCTCTAATGTGATAATCAGCCAGGCAGAGTTTTTTTAATGTGGTGGTTACAGGGGCTCTTTCATTCCCCATTATTTGATATACTCTAGATTTTAGTTGGAGATAATGGTACCAGATATTCCTATCTTCTATGTCTAGGTCTTGATATTGTGTAAAAGATATCATTCTACCCTCTGTAAATACATCTGCAATCCTATAGAATCCTTTATTGTGCCATTTCTGTTGTACAGTGCGGTCAACTGAGGAGGTTTGGGTTATTAATGGCGTGATCGCTGATTTGTTATTTAGCAATGGGAATTTAGCATTCAATATCTTTCATATGTGTAAGGTGTGCTGAATTGCAATGAATTCATTTTTCTTGTGAGTGGTAGGGGTGTCAGGGGTCCATAATAGGTGCGAGAGTGGTGCAGTGTTCATGACAGCAGATTCGATGTTTAACCATTGTGAGTTGTTTTTGGTTTTGAACCAGTGTAAAGTTTGAGCTATGCGGGCCGAATAGTAGTATGGGATTAGGTTTGGGAGACCCACTCCTCCTATCTTTTTGGGGGAGCACATGAGTATTTTATTGATTCTGGCTCGTTTTCCCTGCCACACAAATCGTAGGATGTCTTTTTGAAGCTTATGTAGGTCTGAGAGAGGGAGGGTGATAGGTAGGGAGCGAAATAAGTATAATAATTTAGGTAAGAGAGATATCTTGACCGAGATAATTCTACCGTAAAGGGAAATTTTGAGTTTCATCCATTTGGCTATAAGAGCTCTGATTGTCTTGAACATGGGGAGATAATTTATATGAAAGATGGAGTGAATATTGCCAGAGAGATGAATTCCCAAATATTTAATGGATTTTTTTAGGCCATCCAAATGAGAAGTTTAGCTCTATTAATTTTTTGGTATGGGCTGGGATTCCAACTCCCAGAGCTTCGCATTTTTCCCCATTGATTTTATAGCCCGATAGGGTCCCAAATTGTTGAATAATTTTATATACTAATGGGAGGGATAATAGTGGTTTTGTTAATGTCAATATCACGTCATCCGCGAATAAAGATATCTTGTGTTCTAAGTGTCCCACCTCAATTCCTGATATGTCCCTGCTGTCTCTAATTTTGATGGCCAATGGTTCAATGCTCAAAGCAAATAAAAGCGGGGATAACGGGCATCCCTGTCTGGTTCCGTTATTAATGTATATTGGTGAAGATTGATAACCTGATAATTTAACAAATGCTGTCGGGGAGGAGTATAATGATTTAATAGCCTCGTGAAACTCCCCCTTAATGCCTACCTTTTCGAGTACTGCGAACATAAAACCCCAATCAACTCTATCGAATGCCTTCTCTGCGTCCAGAGATAGAAACAGAGAAGGCACCCGTCTCACAGTGGCCACATTAATAAGGTCTATAATTTTTCTCGTGTTATCTGGGGCTTCCCTTTGAGAAATAAAGCCTACTTGATCTGGGTGGATTAATTTAATAAGAAGTGGGTTTAGACGATTTGCTAATATTTTGGTAAATAGCTTGATGTCCTGATTAATCAGGGAGATGGGCCTATAATTTTGGCAATGACATTTATTCTTGCCTGGTTTTGGGATCACTGAAATTCTGGCCATCAACATGTCTTTTAGTATTTCCTTGCCCTGCATCATAGCGTTGAAAGCTTTGACTAACTGTGGGACTAATAATGGTTGTAGTGTTTTATAGAAGATGCCAGGGTATCCGTCAGGGCCTGGGGCTTTAGATCCTTTTAGATTTTTAATACTAAGTTTTATTTCTTCTTGTGTTATGGGGCGATTTAAGGAGTCTAATTCCTCCTCTGTGAGTGATGGCAGTTTACTATCTCCGAGAAACGAGAGTAAATCTGATGTTCTATTTTTGCCTTTATGTGGATTGGGGATGTTATACAATTTATTATAGTAGTCTGCAAACAAGTTGGCAATATCTTGGGGGTCATTAGTGGTCTTGTTATCTGGAGATTGTATTTGTGGGATAGTTGTGGCCCTAACAATTTCCTTCAGTTTGTTTGCTAACATCCGGTCAGGCTTGTTCCCGTAAATATAGTATTGTGTGTCGACAACTTTTATTGATCTGACAGCCTCCGAATTTTAGAGTGAATCTAGTTCTGTGTTTTTGGCTTTAAGTTGGGTGATTAGTGCACGCGAAGGATTGTGCCCAAGTTGTGACCTAAGTCTATTCGTCTCTGATTTTAAACTTAGCAGTTTGGCCTCCCTTTGCTTATTTTGTTTGCTAGATTCGGATATGAGTAGACCCCGTGTGAAGGCTTTCAGTGCCCCCCATTCTAGGGCTGGATTGTCGGTGGAGTTAATTTCGATAAATTCAGCAATTTGTTGCTTAATCATGTCTAAAGTTGGGCCTTCTCTAAGTAGTGATGCATTGAGTGACCAGGATTTCGTTCTTTGTGGGTTAATTAGTCCCGCCAATGTAGTTTCCACTATAGAGTGATCTGACCAAGAGCAGTTGGTAATGGTTGTATTGACTATTAGGGGGACCAGAATTTGGCTTACAAATATGTAATCTATTCTAGATTGTGATGTGTGCATGGGGGAATAATATGTGTAGTCGTGTACCCCTTGATTCATAGCGCGCCAACTATCTGTCAGGTTGTGATCTAGGGTGAAGTCAAGCAATATCCTGCTTGATTTTATGGTAGTGTTAGTGGTTGTGGATGCTTGTGTAGATCTGTCAATTTTATCGTTCATGGTAAGGTTAAAGTCACCCCCTATTATAGTTTTATATTTTTTCCACAACGTTAGGTGTTTGCTGAGCTTAGAGATAAAATTGGATTGCAGCTCGTTAGGAGCATATACATTCACCAACAGAATTGGGGTATTATGGATTGAACCTTGTATTATGATATATCTGCCTTCTCTATCCCTTATTACAGATTCCTCATGAAAGTTTAGGGATGAGTGGATGAGCACTGAAATTCTGCATTTCTTTTTCAGGCCTATGGCATGAAATTCTGTGGGGTATACCTTATCCCAGTATTTGGGAGTGAACATAGGTGTAAAGTGTGTTTCCTGTAGCATCACAATCTTAGCATTCAGGGCTTTATATTCTAAGATTGCCTTTTTTCTTTTGATGTCTGAGTTTAAACCCCTGACATTATGCGAAATAATTTTTATAGACATGGTAACTGTTTAGGGGGAGCTGCCTTATTGCGGTACCTTAATATCTCTAGGAGTGGAGTCAGGACTTCTATCATCTGAGGGGGGGGGGGGGCCCGGACCAGGCCAAACTCGATTCTCATAGCTGAAAAGCATAATAAACCTTTATGGAAGTTAAGAAGCAAATATAGTGTAACAGAAATCTTATTAACAATTAGCGTCTTAGTAGTGGTAGGTGTATAAACCATCTCATAGGTAGCATAGAGTAACCAAAAGCAAGATGACCAATGATATAACAATACTATATTAGAAATCAACATTGGAAATAATAGAGTATATGTGAATTGAAAAAACAATAACATTTAAGCAGCATCAGAACCTGAACCAGAATTTAGCTCATTTTGAGTATGGGGGTATGAAGATCGGGAGGGGGGAGGGTTAGTGAGGGGTATTGGGGAGGATGAGGGAGGGTGGGGATGGGAGGGGGGAGATCCTGAGATTGTATAGAACTGGAATGAACATCAGTAACCCCTCTTAACGGGGGATACGGGAAGTACAATTTAAGGAACCCTTTATGAGGCTGGGTTTGTCTCATTCTGTCTACCAGGCTAGAAGCTCTAGGGTGCTAAAGTTTGGTGAAGGTTGATGGGTTGTTAGTACCTAGATAGTATCTCTCAGAGTATGTCACCTGGGTACTTGAATTTAAATATAACTACATAGAAAAAAGAGGGCACACAAAAATATTGAACCTCAACAAAGGAAAAAAAAAAAAAAGACAACACAACAATCTGCATTGGGCATAGCCCATCACAGTGAAACAGTCACTGCTGAAAATGAGTTAGTCTTATAGTGCTTAGTGTATATTAATCTACTTAGCTCTCATGGCAAAGTATTCTCAGTCTCATCAGAATCAGCCTCACCAGATTCTTGTCTGGGATTAATTCTTTGTTTTTTTGCTTTGCCATTTCTTCCCACTGGGATCCATTCCTTCTGGAATGATTTTCTTGGTGGTGATGACCCAGTAGGGGTTGATGGTATATCCGCTTGGATTTGAAGACGGTGAAGCAGAGCCTTTCCTTCTTCCAGGGTGTTGCAGCTGTAGCTTCCATTCTGATATGAAAAAAACAGTCTGAAAGGAAAATTCCACCTATATTTTATGTGTTCCTTCGTTAGGGCTGCAGTGATTGGCTTCATATCCCTTTTTTTTCGGAGTGTGATTGGGGCCAGATCTGAGAAGATTTGTATGTTGTGCCCTTCAAACTCTATGCATTTTTTATCCCTGGATGCTTTTAAGATTCTTTCTTTGGCATGATAATAGTGCATTTTTAGAATTATGTCCCTGTTTGTGTTTTGTTGCGGTCTTGTGAGGGCCCTGTGGACCCTGTCCATTAGGAGAGAAGTTGGATCGATATCTGGGACTAGTTGCGTGAACAACTCGGTGATGGTTTCTTCTAGATTTTTATAAGTCTCTGGGAGGTTCCGGATTGTCAAATTAGACCTCCTTGATCTATTTTCTAGATCTTCTATTTGGTCTTCAAGCCTACTGATGTATGCTGAATTATCTTGGATGGAGTCTCTCAATATAGGGATTTCCTCAGTTACATTATCCAATTTCTCCTCCAATTCTGCCGTTCTCTCCCCTATTTCCCTAAGATCTTGTTTTATTTCAGATAGGGCCGTCTTGAATTCTTCTTGAAATAGAGACTTGATCTGTTGTAGAAGCTCTTTGTTAGGTTCTTCTGTTCTGGCTCCTTCAGATACTTCTGAGTTCTGTGCCTGTGGGCTGGTTACAGAATTAGAGATGCTTTTATCCAAACTTTTGTGTTTGGATTGTGATCTTGAAAGGCACTCCTTCACTGTTTGTGATTTATTTTTCATCTTGGAGCTGTTAGGAAATGGGAAGAGAAATCTTGTATGCAGGCTTCCTTGTGAAGCAGCTTCTTTATATGATATTTAAGCCAATTTATTCTCAGGATCTCTGTGTGCTAGTTAGGGATTTTTGTTCATAACTTGTACTACCCCATACTTTATAGATATTTATGTTCAAAGTTCAGGCATCTTAGCTATTCAATTTCTCATCAATTTCACATTTAGCTTATGAAAGGAGGAGTGTGATGCTAGGGTAAAGTCTCTCTTGTCCAATGACTTGCAGGCTCCTGTTAATCCTCTTCAATTATTCCCAGGCAGACAGTATTATTTACAGCAACCTAGGTAGAGGACTTGGTCTTATTGGAGTCTTGTAAGGAGACTATTTAGGAGAGTTTGGATTAGTACTCACATTGGTATTAATTATTGATGGGTGCTATGCTTTCTATGTGCCAGTAGTTGCTACGCTTCTGTATTCTCCAGGGGTAGCTTGTAAGATAGGCAATAGGTATCCTTGGGAAAGTCCCCTATTGCCAGCAATGGCTGAAGCGTATTGCTTGTATCTTTGAAGTGACAGTGCCAATTCTGTGTTTATGGGTGGGCAGCTATATGGTACAGGCAGACCCGTGTTGTAAATTTGTGTGCCCGGTATCTATTGCAATAGGTGTAGTCTGTAATGTGATAGTCGGGGGGTCTGGTGATTATGCTTACCCCTTCCAGTACTCCGGATGCTGTTGTCAGCCTCTTGTATTGAGCGTCTCAGTTGGGCCCACTTTGGCGTGTCTGCAGATTGTGCATGGGCAAGATGGCGGACTCCCGCGCCACAGTCCCTCACGATCTCTTACTTGCGGTAATCGTCTTGACTGTTGTCTGCTTTGTGCTCCCCTGAGGGTAGTAACCTTGTTGAAAGCTGCAGTTGTAATCTTGGCTGCTGAGCCGTGAGAGGCCGCGTGCGTGCCCACGCCTGTCGCTAGTTGGTAGGCCTCGGTGTTCTGGTAAGTCTGAGCCGGAGTTTTCACTCCTCCTTGAACCCTGGAATCTTCTGTGTCTCTCCGGAGTGGAGCCCCGACCCTCCGGAGTGGCTCAGTGATGCTATTTCTGGGAGATGTCCGGAGCAGGCCGCAGCTGCAGTCTTTCCTGATTTTCTTCCGGTACTGATGTTCCGGCCCCCGGTGATCTCGCCCAAAACCTTTTAAAGTGTATTTTAAGGGGGTTTAACACCTTCTCTAATGCTTATGGATTGAAGTTGAGGCTATTGCGCTCAAAAATATCAGCTTTTTAACCACTTTTTAGTAATCTATATGCGGAGCTGCCTAAACCTGCTTCCTCTCCTATTGCTGGCAAGCTCCGCCTCCGCACATACAATTTTAAAAGGTATAAACAGAGAAAAAGTACAGATTCCAAACTTTATGATCATCTATTCCCATCAACTCAAACAGCCTTAGTGAAGGCTATGGAAAACATCTCGAAAAATAATTTTCTCCTTAACAGAGAAAATAGTTTATATGATACACAAAGTCAAAAGATTGTAAAGTTTATTCAGTTAAAAACCAAATAAATTCACTTACTTTTTTTTTAATTCATCATAGGAATCATATTTTAACTAAAACATGTATGTTTACTGTGAATTATTAATTTTATGTTTGATTTTTAAAGTTTAATTTATTTATGAAGGTACTTTAATATAATTAAGGCAACCAGCAAAAAATAGTTAATTGTATGTAAAACTGATGAAGGAACACCCTTTAAAAAGGGCTGGGCTATCTCTCTTCCCCAAAAGGAAGCTTATACCTTTTAATGTATCTTGTTTGCAAACCTTTTCTATTTACAGTATTCCTGTACTGAAATTCCTTATCTTCCCTAGTCTGTTTGTCTGTTGGTCTTTCCAGACCAGTCTAGGACCAGATTACAAGTGAAGTAAGCTTTTTGCGCGCGTCGGGTTGAGCTCGTATTATGAGTTGAAAGTAAACTGTTTTTGCTTGCGTGATAACCCAACACGTACAAAAAGCCGAACTTAGAATATCATGCGCGCGATAACGTATTCCCCCAAAGAAGTCAATGGAGCAAATAAAGTGGAAAAAAGTTAACAACCAACTTGCGTTCAAACCAGAAACCATATTCTCAAGTGTGCCCTGGGCAATATCACTTCAATATCAAATTATTCAAAATTGTATCACCTCTATATAATTGTTTTATTTCAAAGTTGACAAATAGAGTATCTTCTATTATAAACAATCAAAACAAATACTTTAGAAAGATTATATTGAAAATACAGGCCCTAAAGTAGAAACTTAATGCAACAAAAGTGAATACACCTGTGGTCACTGACACACAAGTTAGATCACTGAAACAAAATTGAGTACACCTATGATTTCAAATTAGCCTAATTGCATGAGCATAGTTACCAGAACAGTCTATTTTTTTTTATCAATGGGCTGTGTCTATCTGTAAGTTTGCATCATGTCTCCAAATGGAAAGAATTGCCAGAGGAATTGAAAAATCTAATTGTGAGACTTCACAAAGATGGAAAAGGATACAGGAAGATTGGTGACCAACTAAAAATCAGTCAAAACGCAGTTGCAGCAGTAATCAGGAGGTATAGATCGACACACAGTGCCAAAAGTTAGAGCCTCAGTGGCTGTCCTCCTAAAATAATGCCACGGACAGTGCCCTACTTGCACAATCTAGCTCTGAAACACAGGCAAGTGTTTCAGATTTGCATCAAGGCAAGTGCTTCAGATTTGGCTCAGGAATTATCGATAGAAATTGGAGTTTTGGTGACAGCTCAGACAGTGCTAAGGACATTGCATAATGTTAACTTCTATGGACAGCATCCAAGGAAAAAACCCTTGCTTGCTCTTTGGCACAAAACTGCAAGATTAAACTTTGCTAAACAACATGAAAAGCCTAATGAATACTGGGAGCACATTATTTGGTAAGAAGGCCAAGACCAAGATACAATTTTTCGGCTCAGATGGGGTGCAGCATGTTTGGTGTGAACTTGGTCAGGATTATTACAGTGAATGCATAGTCCCAACAGTGAATCATGGAGGTGGGAGTGTGACAATATGGGGCTGCATGATTGCAAAAGGTGTTGGGGAGATGACATTTATAGATGGCACCATGAATGCCTGCAATATACCAAAATACTGGCTGACAAGATGACTCCTAATCTCCAGAAGTTTGGCAGGTGACAAATATTCCAGCATGATAACGATCCAAAGCACAATGCCAAAACCACAAAAGAGTTCCTAAAGGAGAAACAAGTGAAAACTATGACCTGGCCAAGTATGTCACCTGACTTGAATCCAGTAGAACACCTTTGGGGTATTTTAAAGAGAATGGTAGAGCAACACAACCCCTCCAGCAAAGAGCAGCTGAAAACAATTATCTCTGAAGAAGGCAGAACATCTCTCCAGAAATTTGTACGACACTGATTTCCTCCATGCCAAGGAGGATTGAGTTTGTCATCAGAAATAAATGTGGACATGCAAAGTATTGAAAAAAATAAAATATTTGAATCTCAGCAATGAAAGGTGCACTGACTTTTGTTGCATTGATTTCCTGCTTTTGTTGCATTGTTTCCTGCTTTGTGGCCGGTATTTTTAAAATAGTAAATCTAAACGGTTAGTTTTTAATTTTACATAAGAGCAAATACCCTACTGTAAAACTTAGACGTAATGCAGTTACTGTTAGGTTATACAATTTTGAATCATTTGACATTTAAGTGATATTGCACTGTGTTGTTTTCACTTTTGTTGTATACTGTACATATATATATATATATATATATATATATATATATATATATGTATATATATATATATAACCTGATGCGCGTTAACTTCAATTGTACTTAAGTGATTGCATTTACTTTCAACTTGCAATATAAGCCAAAAACCCTACGCGCGCAAACAGCCGCGATAAACCCCTTTTCGCTTGCACGCAACTGTTAGCGTGTAACTCATAATCCTAAATGTACAGGGTAAATATAAACAAATTACTGTAGAAATGCATTACCCCAAATGGTGCTAGATTACAAGTGGGATGCCAATTTTTTAGTAATGTTTTAATATGGGCGGTTAGTGTGTGTATTACAAGTTGAAAGTAAAAAGTGTGTGTGCGAGCGAAACCCAATGTGCGCTAACTTCAGGACTTTGGATATAGCGACTGCGTTAACTTCTCCCCATAGACTTCATTTATGTGTGCAACGTGAAAAAAATACTGGATACTAAAAAACAATTGCAGTGAAAGAGATGTTAATTTGCTTTAGAAACATATAGATTTAGCTATGCTATTCTATAGCAATACAGCAGAAATTACTTGTAATTACAAGTTGTTAACTGTCCCTTTAATAAAAAAGTGTGGGAGAGAAAGAAAGAAAGAGAGAGGGGAGAGAGAGAGAGAGAGAGAGAGAGAGAGAGAGATGCCACTTTACATAGGGAATAAAAAGAAAGGGACAAAGAAGAAAAAAAAAGGCTGATAAATAGAATATCAGCAATTTCTATCTTCAGCATATTACTTTGAGCTCTCCATGTGTTTGTCAGTCTTGTAAAACATTATCTCTTGGCACTGGGATATAGAGAGCCAAACACAGAGCTAATATTGGCGGAGAGATAAGAGATATGTGATAACAGCTAGAGACGTGCTGCTTCCCTCCCCATGCTGAGCATTTCCCGATGCGCAAACAAGAAAGTGGTCTACGTTCTCTGTCCTTTAAATGTGTGGATATTGGCTGACAGATATCTCATCTTTCTCCCAGCATGTGAGAAGCAGGTATTAAATAGTTAATTTGCAACCTACACAAATTAGGAGCCTTAGCCATTCTTTACCACTGGGGTGCAGCCTGTCAGACAAGGACAGAAGCTTCAGAATATTCAAGCAAGGATATACTTCCAGTATAATCTTTTTTTTAGTCAGTTATTTTTATTATGTGATACTATTTATCTTTATATTTGTTTTACTTTTTGTTACATTTATATATTGCTTTATTTAAGTAGCTTCTCAGTAGCTTGGGATTGAAGGATTCTTGGAATAACATCTATAATCATTCTGTTAGATGTTTTTGGCTTTGGGAACCTGCTGTGATTTCTTTGCCAGTTCTAGAATATTTGAGCACTGGTATCCTGATCGGTGACCTTTTTACAAATGAAGATTTTGTGACTCTTGGGATCTGATCTGAGACCTCTCTGCCAGAGCCAGATTTTCTTTTCAGTTATCATATACAAATATATAAACATTGGTTTCATGTGCACAGGTTTTGGAGTTAAAGGATCAGAAAGTCAAAATGAACTTGATCAGATAAAGCATTTTATGAGACTTTTCAATGTACTTCTATTTTCAAATGTACTTTCTAATCTTGGTATTGCTTGTTGAAAAGCATAGGTAGGCTCAGGAGCAGCAAAGCACTGCTGGGAGCTAGCTGGTAATTGGTGGCTATGCACATATGCTTCTTATTATTGGCTTACTGGGTGTGTTCTGTTCAGCTTCTACTACAGCATTGCTGCTCTGGAGTAAAGATTAACCTTTTTTAGGATAAACACATATTTATATTCAATAAATAATGCAATTTTATAAATAATTTAAAACATTCGATCATTCTGTTTTTGTGCTTTTTTTTGTTCCTTTAAATGCCATTTAGGGGAAGATTTATATATATATATATATATATATATATATATATATATATATATATATATATATATATATATATATATATATATATATATATTTGTGGTTCTAAGCATTATTTAAAGGGGCAGTATGCCCTATAGAATAAATACAAAAAGTAGTGCCATA
Source organism: Bombina bombina (assembly GCF_027579735.1). Classification (NCBI taxonomy): domain Eukaryota; kingdom Metazoa; phylum Chordata; class Amphibia; order Anura; family Bombinatoridae; genus Bombina; species Bombina bombina. Next base: position 573,671,718 of record NC_069501.1, read on the forward strand.
CACTTTAAGTCATTGGCTCAGCTAACAGTTAAGTGAATGTAAAGTTAAGCACAGCAGTTAATGCCATATTATTTTTTTATCCAAAATATGGCAACTTTAATTCATCGTTTTTTTATAAAACCACTAATATCGCTAAATTTTACCATTTATTCCTCTCATTCATTCCGCACTTCCTCCGCCCGCCGTGTTGTCTGTTTGATTGACAATTCTTGTGAATTCCAATTGTCAATCATTGTTTTCCCCCCGGGGGGTTCTACCCCTTTTTTAAAATGTCATGCGCGTCTTCTGCACATGCCTTAAACAAAATTCTCCAAATTTAGTTCAGATGCGCGTTCATGCACGTTCAAAATATAATTACATTACAATGAATACTGTGTTGCAGTCTTGGAATAGGATTTTTGTGCATGCACAGGTCCACAGATCAAAGGGGAACACGCTTGAGAGATACGTATAGAGCAGATGGGACCGCTCTATACGTCACACTGTGCCGAACAAGGAAGTGCCGAATGGGAGGAGTCAAAAATGAGAACGGAATATAAATTGGTAAATAAATATTAACAAAATTATAGTAAATTTTAAAAAAATAACTTTGCAGGTTTCACTAACATAGAGTTCACAGAAGATTATTAGGCTTCCTCACTGCGTAAATTGACATTAACTTTAGGTTCCCAGTAATCCCAAGCTGCTCCTTTAACAAAGAATATGATGAATGAAAGATTTTGATTTGCATGACTCTTAAAGCAAACTTAATTATTTTGTATTGGGAATCATTTAACTGTATAGAAGCTTAGATTCATGAAATGGTTGAAGCACTATCGTGAATGTACACAAAGCATATAATATAATTTCAATAAACACTGACCCAAAAACATGTTTCAGCAATTGCTACATTTTATCCTGAAATTACACATTCACTGGACAGTTATCAAAAAGAAAATGATATTGTTTTTTTCTTAATTCCTTTTCTTTATTCGTGTTTTCAACATCAGGATAATAATGTTGATCAGCTTCAGGCCATTGCTGAAAATAGCACAGTGACACGTGTCTGCATTTGCCATCTGCATCTGTCACCAGAAATGTCCCAAGTTATTTTCTACCTGAGCTGATAGGAGAGACATGAAGCAGCAGCCGTTTCTGCCCAACTAAAAAGAGGGTATTGCTCTCCTTTAAAATGACTTTAATTACTCTATTGCTCTCATTTATGGGTTACCATGTTTTCACAGTACCATATTTTGAAAAATACACACACACGCACATACATACACTACACATACAAGACACACATACATACACTACACACACATGATACACACACATACATACACTACACACAAACAATACACACACATACATACACTACACACAAACAATACACACACATACACATACATACACTACACATACAAGACACACATACATACACTACACACACATGATACACACACATACATACACTACACACAAACAATACACACACATACACATACATACACTACACATACAAGACACACATACATACACTACACATACAAGACACACATACATACACTACACATACAAGACACACATACATACACTACACATACAAGACACACATACATACACTACACACACATGATACACACACATACATACACTACACACAAACAATACACACACATACATACACTACACACAAACAATACACACACATACACATACATACACTACACATACAAGACACACATACATACACTACGCACACATGATACACACATACATACACAACACGCACATGATACACACATACATAAACTACACACAAACAAAACACACACATACATACACTACACACAGATGGTACACAGATATACATACACTACACTACACAAACAATACACACACATACACACAATACACACACATGATACAAACACATACATAAACTACACACATGATACACACACATACATACACTACATGCAAACAATACACACATATACATACACTACACACACATGGTACACACACATACATACACTACACACACATGGTACACACACATATACTACACTACACACAAACAATACACACACATACATACACTACACACATATGATACACACACATACATATACTACACACACAAGACACACAAACATACATACACTACAAACACATGATACACACATACATACACTACACACACATTAAACACACATATACATACACTACACACAAACAATACACAGATATACATAGACTACACACACATGATATACACACATACATACACTAAACACACTTGATACACACACATATATACACAGCACACACATGATACACACATACATAGACTACACACAAACAATATGCACACATACATACACCACACACACATGATACACATACATGCATACTATACACACACATACATACACTACAAACACATGACACACACATATGCATACTACACACAAGCAATACACACACATACATACACTACACACAAACAATACACAAACATGGATACACTACACACACATGATACACACACATACATACACTACACACACATAATACAAACACATAGATACACTACACACATGATACACATACATACATACACTACACACAAACAATACACAAACATACATACACTACACACAAACAATACACACACACACATGTATACACTACACACAAACAATGCACACACATACATACACTACACTACACACACATAGATACACTACAGGCATGATATACACACACATACATACACTACACACAAACAATACACACACATAGATACACTACAGGCATGATACACGCACATACATACACTACACACAAACAATACACACACATGTATACACTACACACAAACAATGCACACATACATACACTACACTACACACACATAGATACACTACAGGAATGATACACGCACATACATACACTACACACAAACAATACACAGACATAGATACACTACAAGCATGATACACGCACATACATACACTACACACAAACAATACACACACATGTATACACTAAACACAAACAATACACACACATAGATACACTATACATATTATACACACACACATAAATACACTACACACAGCACAATTGCTACACACATATGCAAACAGATACATCACACAGATACTATGCAAACACTACACATGCAGTCTACACAGACTATAAACACTCACTGCATAAATGCACCCTGCGCACACACTGTGCAAATACCACCACAAATGCTATACACAAACTACACAAATGCTAGATTACAAGCACACAAACACAATACAAACTATAGATACCATGTAAACATTACACACCACATGAATGCTACCTGCACATTTAAACATGCTACACACACCACACAAATACAATTTCTGTGTTGTTTTTTTATGTTTGATTGAAAACTTAAACACTTGCATTAACTTAAAGGGACCCAAACATTTTCTTTCATGATTTAGATAGAGAATACAATTTTAAACAACTTTCTAATTTACGTCTATTATCTAATTTGTTTCATTCTCTTGGTATCATTTGTTGAAGGAGCAGCAATGCACTACTGGTTTCTAACTGAGCACATGGGTGAGCAAATGACAATCCGTATATATATATATATATATATATATATATATATATATATATATACAGCCACCAATCAGTCACTAGAACCTAGGTTCTTTGCTGCTCCTGAACTTATCTAGTTTTATCTGAAAGATAAAACTTTCAGCAAAAGATAACAAAAGAAGGAAGCAAATTAAATAATAGAAGTAAATTGGAAAGTTGTTTACAAATGTATTTTCTATCTAAATCACAAAAGAAACATTTTGGGTTTCATGTCCCTTTAAGTATTTCATATATTTCCAATGTCACTGTAAAACACAAGCACATTCCATAACATAAAAAAAATACAAACACAAAATCACCAGACCAATGGTAAAATATAATCAGGCAGGGGATCAGATTAATCCTGGCTTACTCACTCCAATAAAACAGCATCATCTTCATGTGTAATTCAAATAAAAACATTTGATATAAAAGCAAATATAAATATGACCAACTATGTTTATAAGCAATTGAAATGTATATACATTAAACGTACAAATGTTCTGCAATGTGTTTATCAGCTCTTAAAGCAATCAAAGGCCATTTAAAGGAACACTGAAACCAAATTGTTTCTTTTGCGATTCAGATAAAGCATGCAATTTTAAGCAACTTTTTAATTTAATCCTATTATCAATTTTTCTTTATTCTCCTGGTATTTTTATTTGAAAAGAAAAAAATGTAAGTTTAGATGCCAGCCCATTTTTGGTGAACAACCTGGGTTGTTCTTGCTGATTAGACAGCACCAATAAACAAGTGCTGTCCATGGTCTGAAACAAAATTGGCTGGCTTCTTAGCTTAGATGCCTTCTTTTTCAAATAAAGATAGCAAGATAACAATGAAAAATTGATAATAGGAGTAAATTACAAAGTTGCTTAAAATTACATGCTCTATATGAATCACAAAAGAAAAAAATTGGGTTCAGTGTCCCTTTAATCTGGCTGAGGCTTAGTTAAAGGGACATAAAAGCCATTTTTTTTTCATTCATGATTTAGATAGAGCATACATTTTTGAACAACATTCCAATGTACTTATTTGATCTAATTTGCTTCATTCCCTTGATATCCTTTGTTCAAAATCATATCTAGATATGCCAAGGAGCTGGGAGCTTGCTGCTGATTGGTGTCTGCACATGTTTGTTTCTGTGATTGGTTTACCTTTGTGTTCAGTTAGCTCCCAGTAGTGTATTGCTGTTCCTTCAAGCAAGGATACCAAGAGAATAATGCAAAATTGATAATAGAAGAAAATTTTAAGTATAAGTGGTCCATTTAATCCATATAATAATGAATATGTTTGTTTCAATTTAAGTGCTGAAAATAAGGAACAATTCTTTGTTTAATTTAAAAGGATATTAAATGTATTTGAAGGAAGCTGATATTTTCCCAATATCCTCAATATGTATAGCATGTTAATGTTTTTATACAACACATGTCACCTTTATATCTACATCCTTAGGTCTTGGCCCAATGGAATACGACATGGAAATAAAAATAAAAATGTCATGGTTCAAATAGAGCTTACAATTAAAAAAAAGATTAGGTTTAAGGTTGGGTTAAGTATCCCTTTGAGCACTATGGGCTCCATGTATCAATGTAGGAGAGCAGGTTCGGAACCTCAGTATTTCAGGCTTGCCCTCAAGATTGCTGCTATTTAACCTCTCTACCACTAAAAGTGGGACGGATTTCAATCATCCCAATCAGATCAGATAAGGATGATGAACAGCCCCCGCTCATGCACAATTGGCAATGCGGAAGCATGGAGCAGCACTGCACAAGCTGTGGCTTGTGGAATGTTAAATGAGTGTAGCAGATGCTGCCCACTCACCACAAGGCCAGGCAAATAAGGTTCATGACACCAAACCTCTTCTGCCCACCAGTTGATTAATTGAGCCCTATATTACATGATGTGTGGCGGGCATAAAAGCGACCTATAGAGGGAGCTTTAGAGTGCAGTAGCTTTACTCTACTGTAAAACTCTTTAGTAAACTAAGCTAGATGTGCAGAAAAAGTAAGTGAAGGGAGAAATATTTCTGTTCCCTGCGGTCACACAACACTTCTTCTGCAGACTCCTTCTGCAAGTTCTATGAAATTGCTACACACACTGCTGGCATATACTGCTCAAGACTTTTACATATTCTTTAGCCTATGTTAGTATATCCATGTAGAAATGGGTTTAAAGCAGGGAAACCACAAAGAAAGAGGTAAAATTGATAACAATATTTAAAAAAAATACATTTTCTCTGGTCCATGAAAGTTTAATTTGGACTTCCATATACTTTAAAATAACTTAATTAAATTATTTATGATGATTGTTATAGTCATAAGTATTTCCTTCCCATAGGTTTAGCCCCTTTACATTTAATGATGTGCATTCGCCAAACAATGAATACAATAATTAGCCACACAGATAATACATAGAGAATTCTATTGCATTTTGTGTGCGCCCTCTGTTTTCAGTGAGATCTGTCTTTTTTATTTATTAGATACTTTCTAATTGTATGTAGTTATGCTGCTGGTGGTGGTCATAAAATCTATATCACTATATTCTGCTAAAAAGGGGTTAGCTGTATACAATATTTCTTGCTACACTTATTCTATATATTGACATTGATGAACAGTTTACATAGAAAGAGCATCTATGAAGTAATTAAATATTTATTTTGAATAAAAAGATATGACTACTATAACTGAGCCAATAATGCATCCCTACCAGCAAAATACAGTAAGATTTTATTACAATAAGGATCTTGGCCTTTTAACATTGTGTAAGCAATGTTATTGCTGGCCCAACAGTGCCAGATATTGCCAATGACTTTCCCACTTGGGATAACATGAGAACTTTGTAAATATGCAAACATAAGTACATGAGTGTGCTCATCTCTGAATATTGTTTGATTTACTATGTGTTTCCAGATTTGCATGTAAACCATATCCCACAATATTTTCAAGAGAAATAAAGCTCACTTTTCCCAATACAATATGTGCACAGATTTAAATCTGCAATTACCGCTGCAAATGACCTCATAAATAAATATAGGCATAAGATGCTTATAACAGCCATATCTATCTATCTATCTATCTATCTATCTATCTATCTATCTATCTATCTATCTATTAGGAATGAGGTTGATGTGTTTGTAGTGTCAATGAGGGTATTGTGCAGTTTGCACAGTGAGTTACATGAGAGCAAATGTCATCTACACTAATGCACATGGGCTTTTATGCTAAATGTTTTACTGGTTAATTTTACATTTTCTGTGCATTAGAAGTCCAGAAATTAAAGTCAGCTGGGTTTCATTTCAGGTCTTCAGGCTGGAGTTGCATCCTTGGGACAGTATAATAATGTGCAAAGGAAACAAAACTAGTTGCCATATTTACATCTTTTATAGATCTTAGCTACAGCCATCTTGGTTGAGGGACACTACTGAGCATGTTGACTTATTTACACTGATTTTTTTTTTCTACTGAACATGTTTAAATTAATTCAAACCATTTTATATGTCAATAGCTACTGCTTTTTTTCTTTTTCTTTTTTTTTTTACCAATCAAGGAAGAATACTTAATAGGAGAAAACATCTACCAGAATGCTAAAATGTAATAACGTTTTTTTTAGGCTAGACTATTCATTTATCTCTCTTTTCTCAATAAAAAAAATAACTGTTTACAACACTTAAAAACTTTAAAAATACTAAACTAATTTACTAAAAAATGTTGTAGTTTGAAATGGTACCCACAAATTGCTAAATTTAATATGTAATCTGTTCATCTAATAAAAAGTTACAAGCGCCTAAAAACAGGGGTTAACATTGAAGAATCTGAAAACTTAAACTAAAATTTATGGAAAAAAGTAAAAGAAAAAAGAAATAAATCAAGTCTAAGAGGCCGCCGATTTCACAAACATATGTTGATCTTAAACTACTTAGTTTATGGCTATGAATCTTTCAGATCTTCTAAATATTATATCATACTGTTAAAGAACATGTGTTAAAAAAACAGTATAAGATGAAGAAAATTGTAGAGTGAAAAAATATTTCATGAACATCTAAAGACATTATTCTCACAAGCTCTGATATGAATGTGTCAGTACAGCTAATTAAAACTTCTTAGCCAACTAAGTTCTGCAAAGATGTTAGCTCCAGTCAGTTCACTGGGAATCAAAAACTTCTTCATCCACTAGGAATCAAAGCTTTTTTTTTTTTTTTTTTGCATGGAATTAACAAATTTTATTTGTGCAGCCTTTCATTGATAGCATTTGTGCTCACAAAAGATTTTTACAGTCTTTGGTCAGATGTTAATACTACATTCTAATATAGGTATGTGGTTTTTTTATTGATTTTTTTTATAGTTTTATAGAGGAAGAAAATCAAATAATCAAAATAAAAAAAGTAAAAAATAAAGAAAAGAAATTGTTTCTATGCTAACAAGGAAATCTATTGCTAGATAACTCCTCAAGAATCTAGGTGTTTAACGCCAAAAGTCCCAAACTCCAATCATGGGGCGAGATTACATAAGCGGCACAGGCTTCAGTATAACTGCTGAAACCCGCGTTGCCCATAAATTCACCTCGCACATCGGGGAATCCAATAAACTGCCTTAAGTCGGATAAACTAGCGATGTCCAGAAATTTGTTTAAATACAAATTTCTGGAGTGGCCAGTGACTTATAGCACTTTAGAAACTGCCGGCGCCTAAGAAAATAAAAAAAAAAAGTAAAATCTCTGGCAAAAATAAACCTGACACGTAAAACCCCTATATCTGCCATCAACCCCATATCAGAACTAATAATAAATGTATTAAACCCTAATCTGCCATTCGCCCACAACGCCAACTACCTAATTACACTATTAACCCCTAATCCCCCATCCCCCACATCAAAAACTACATAATAAAACTATTAACCCCTAATTCACCATTCACCCACATCACAATCTACCTAATAAAACTATTAACCCCCTAATCCGCAAACCCCCCACAATGCAAAGAACCTATCAACACTATTAACCCCTAGACCGCCACCCCCACATCGCAATTAAGCTATTAACTCTTAAACTGCCAAACCCCCACAACACACATAACTAATTAAATTACTAAGCCCCCTAACTTAACACCCCCAATTACCTAAAATTAAAAAATACTAAATTTCAATTAAAATAAAAAAAACTAACATTATTTAAAAATTAGAAAAAAATAAAAAAAGTTTAACATTACAGAAAATAATAAACCAAATTATCAAAAATAAAAAAAATAAACCTAATACCTATGAAAATAAAAAATCCCCCCAAAATAAAAACACCCCTAATCCAAACTAAACTACAAATAGCCCTTAAAAGGGCCTTTTGTAAAAGTTAAACAGCTCTTTTAAATTTAAAAAATGTAAACGGTAAAACCCTCCCAACCACCAAACCCCCCCCCCCAAAAAAAAACTAACACTAAAAAAACTTAAACTACCCATTGCCCCTAAGGGGGCATTTGTATGGGCATTGCCCTTAAAAGGGCATTCAGCTCTTTTACTGCCCTTAAAAGGGCATTCAGCTCTTTTACAAGTGCCGATGAAATCCCTAATCTAAAAAAAAAAAATAAATAAATAAATAAAAATAAGACTAAATCTAATCCCCAAATAGGTACTCACGGTTCCTGAAATCCAGGCAGTGAAGTCTTCTTCCAAGTGGCTGGCATTTTCTTCCAAGCGGGGACCTCTTCTTTCTTCATCCAGGACAAAGCCGGTGCAGAGCGGAGATGACCGCAGAACTGAAGACCGGCGACCGCAGAGCCATGGAGCGTGGAGGATCCTCTTTGTACGATCGCCGACTTACACTGACTATTGAATGCAAGGTATGGCGTACCTTGCATTCCTATTGGCTGAAAAAAATCAAATCAGCCAATAGGATGAGAGCTACTCAAATCATATTGGCTGATTTCAATTAGCCAATAGGATTTGAGCTACTGAAATCCTATTGGTTAATTCAAATCAATAGGATATGTAATCTTGCCCCAGATTTGAACCAAGTTCAACCCAAACCCTGCATAAAAAAACATTGCTTATTCAGTCTCAGGACCCACGATGAAAAAAGAAAAAGATAAAGAAAAGAGGCATCAGAATGAAAATAACTGACATCAATAGTATAGCACATAAATATGTGATCTCAAATAGTTTTTTTTAGAAATAGAAAACACAATAAATGGTTCAGGAAAACAGTTTATTTGCTAATCTTAAACATATAAACCTAAGAAAATTTATGTATGTGATTTTTATACAAAATAGCAACTTTTTATTATATATATATTACACTTTTTTATACTTCTCTACTAATTTGTTTCTGTCCCACCTTTAATGTATCCACCATTTTCTTTGCCTTTTCTGCTCTTCCATACATGAATTAATTACGACTATAATTAGTGGGATGAGTTAAATATTAACTGCTACATTTGAAACAATCTATATTGAAAGAAAAGTGCATTTTGATACCATCAATATTTCAAACTTCAAATCAATTTATATGTATACTTTTATTTTTATTATGTTGTGGTGATACTTGCCTATATATTCATATAGGGCTACATTACAACTAAGGCGCTAGCTTAACAAGTTTAAGGCACATGTTAAATAACCATCCATTACAAGTGGCTGATTAATGCTACCGCAAGTTCACATTTTCACTTTGCGCTAAGGGCAATTAACCAGAGGTCAAACCTCTGGTTAAAAATAAAAAGTTGCCATAATTGCCCCCAAAATATAGAGGACAGTAAATTAACATGAAATATAAATAGGAATTAAAAAAAAAAAAAAATGCACAAAGCAGTTATAAGGGGTTAAAGTGAGGGGATGTGGGGATGGAGGTCGATGGGGGACTGTGCTTGCTCTGTAAATATATATGTATATGCTTATACACATATAAACACACACATATATATATATATATATATATATATATATATATATATATATATATATAAAAGCATAAACACAGATATTTATTAATGCTGCCCAACGCTGCAGGGTTTGCTACCTGCGCTGCACTAGGTGCTTATGGAAGCTTGCTTTAGTGAATGCTTGGCTTTCGGCAATGTGAACGCAATCTCGCCACACTTGTAATATGCATTTACGGGCATTGGTACTACTGAGTGGAGTGCAAATATCGCACTTGCGTAAGTGCAATATCGGGCTCCACTCATAATTCAGTGCTGGATTAAAAATGCCAGGAGAATGAAGCATGCGAGTAAGATGCTCTCACAGAGTAGGGCCTGGACATGAAAGGGGCAGTGGTAATGGGTCAAATCAGATAGTATTATAATATTTATTTTTATTATTTATTTAAAAAACCTTGCCTAATTCTGTAGTGCCTCTGGTATATATATATATTTAACCCTACTTTTTGTGATAGCAATCAAAAGTGTTAATTACTGTGTCATTTGCATTACTATTAGAAGAAAGGTTTCTCGCTGTGCTCTGTGTTTTATTGACAGCATTTATACTATTTTTCAATACTTTTACCTTTTATGATATATTAAAAAGCTGGTAAGTGTATTTATTTATTTTTTTGCTTAAACTATTTTTTGTTAGGTAGTTATATAATATATCATTTTACAATTGGAAATGAGGAATACATTACATAATTTGATGTTGTATTTATTTTGCCTGGAAAAAAAGTTGCCACAATGTCAGACAATTGAATAGTGCCTCTGACCATATCTAATATCTCTTGTGTAGATAATTCCATCCACATCCACTGCTAGGAAGATTAGTGCTCTTATAAAGAGTATATTAGATGCGGGATATGATTAGTCATTTCACAAGTGAATGTATCTCTGGAGGAGACGCTTAGAATTCTCTGTAGGTTATAGAAAAGTTACCAATTGGTTCTGGCTGCAGGTACAGTTGCAATCTCCCTCTGCTGGTGGCAAACTAATTGAATGCAATTAGATAATAAAGCTGTGCTGACATAATTAAAATAACAGGTGAATGATCAAATCTATTAGTAGTCTAAAGGCATTTAGAGCTGATTAATGCTAATACCTAATTGTGTCCTCTGTAAATAGGACACTGGGTAACCCTTGAGTTAATTTAATATCGGCACAACAACATTACACTAATAGAAGATGATCATTTCATTAAATTGTATTGTAACCCAACATGTAGTGCAATTACAAGCTCACCAGAACATGCCATAGACAACTGTGCTAATGCAGAGTTGTTATAGTATGCTAGAATTCATCAGCCAACCTTCAGTTTAAGATGATTACAAAATGCGTACAGACATTTTATTTCACTAGGTAGTCAACTAAAATTATATATATATCTTTGTGATAATAAGAGCAGTGATTATGTTATGAATAATTTAAAGAGCAATATCCATTGTTTTAAAAAGGCTTTATAAAAAATAAAAAATAAGGGTAGAAAAAGCACAAAGAATATTGACAATACCTTGAAAAATTCTAGAACGTTTCCATAATAAAGAATACAATTCTTACAATTCAAGTATCATTTTAACAGCTAATTTTAATTTAAACATATAACAGGGCAGTTTATTCCCATAGTACCACATTTAATCACAAATTTAAAGGGACATGAAAATCTTTCATGATTCAGACAGAATTCAGACAGAGCACACAGATTTTAACATTCCAATGTACTTCTTTTATCTAATTTGCTTTATTCTCGTGGTATCTTTTGTTGAAAAGCATATCTAGATACGTTCTGAAGCTGGGAACTAGCTACTGATTAGTGGCTGCACATATATGCCTCATGTCATTGGCTTACCAATGTGTTCAGCTAGTTCCCAGTAGTGCATTGCTGCTTCTTCAAGAAAGGATTCTAAAAGAATGAAGCAAAAGTGATTATAGAAGTAAATTGGAAAGTTATTTACATATATATGTTCTATCTAAATCATCTAAAGAAAATGTTTGGGTTTAATGTCCCTTTAACTATCTTTGTGTACAGAACCTGGCATGCTGGTGACTTGTATAATGTTCCTTTCCTGGCAAGATTTGTGATTTGCTCATTTGTGACTGTACCCCTGATTTTGTATATTACCAAGTAAACCAAATTTTGTGGTCAGTCTTGATCTACACTAGTTATATGGCATTGTAGATTAAATAAGTGGTTTTGTATGCTTTACCTTATCATAATTAGTACCTTACCAACACCTAGATTATGAGTTTTGCATTATGGCTTTTAACGCTGAAAAAATGTCAATTTCAGTGTAAAAGCAGTAACGCAGCTATTGCGAGTTGTGCCGGTATAGCTATTCCGCAAGCATTTTAGCCTGTAACGCAACATCCATCCCGCACTCAAAAAAAATTAAATTTTTACGTGGGATTTCCATAGCGCCGGTATTACAGGTTGTGCGGTCAGGCTAAAATGCTTGCATTACAGCCTATACCGACATGATCCATACCGCCATCTGAGAGCAGTAGTTATGACTTTTGCGCCATTAAAAATGTTTCACAAAACTCATACCTAAACTGTTACAAAGTACACTAACACCCATAAAATACCTATTAACCTCTAACCCACCACCCTCCCGCATCGCAAACACTATATTAAAGCTATTAGCCCCTAATCTGCTGCCCATCCACATCGCGACTATTAAATAAATTTATTAACCCCTAATCAGCCGGTCCCGACATCACCGACACTATAATCAAGCTATTAACCCCTATTCTGCCGCTCAGCCAACACTATAAAAAAGTTATTAATCCAATTACAAAAAATATTAAACACTAAAATATGAAAAATAAAAAACACTAAGCTTACAAGAAAATAATAAATGAAATTATCAAAAAAAATAAAAAATTATACCTAATCTAATAGCCCTAAAAAAATAAAAAGCCCCCCCCCAAAATAAAAACACCCCCTAGCCTACAATAAACTACCAATTGCCCTTAAAAGGGCCTTTTGTAGGGCATTGCCCTAAGTTTAACAGCTCTTTTACCTGTTAAAAAATACAAAGTCCCCCCAACAGTAAAACTCACCAAAAGCCCAAACCCTAATCTGAAAAAGAAAATACCCCAAAAAATAAAAAAATACGTAACACTAACCCCAGAATATCTACTCATGGTTGCTAAAGTCCGGACATCCAGATGGCAAGAAGTCTTCATCCAGGCGGCAACATCTTCATCCATCACGGGGGGGAGAAGTCTTCTATCTTCATTCTGGCAGTGCGGAGCGGAGCAGCAAAGACATCAAGCGTGGAGCGTCCTATTCATACGGTTCCCTCCGTACACTGACGCTTCAATGCAAGGTAGCCGTTTCAAAATGGCGTACCTTGCAGTCCTATTGGCTGCTTTGATTCTTCAAATTCAAATCAGCCAATAGGATGAAATCTTCTAAAATCCTATTGGCTGTTCAAAACAGCCAATAGGATGACAACTACTCAGAGCTTGGTTCATTCCCACCTGTGAGACTGAAGTAACTCAATCATACTTACATGTTGTGGTATATACCTGTGTCTGCAACATTCTACACAGTAATTGGTTAGCTCAGAACTCAGTTGTGTCTGTCCCTAATTGATCACAGTAACAAAGACCTGTTTTTTATATGTATGCTGCTATGCCAGGAGCTAGGCGGGGTGCCGCATCTCATAATGGAATAACAGAAAATTGATGTCTTGAAAAAGTTGAAACATCGACTTTTTGACTTTTAATGGATTATATGAGTGGTGCTTTTATATATATATATATATATACATCAAAAACAAGCAGCACTCCAAAGGTCTTATATCCATATGTCACCTTTATTTACGTGAACGTTTTCGGGCTACAAAGAACCCGTCCTCAGACTTACAAGGCTATGTAAACTTACCACCACGCTGTGTTATATCCACCACCAAACAAACAATGAACTACGCTCTCCACGTTAGATGCGCCTCCCCTGCGAGTGACGTCATCCGCCGTGGCAACGTAACAGGGACTGAAATAAAATGAATACATTAGGCAACAAATGCGCAAATAAACATAGGAAATACACATCCTATTCTAATATCGGGCAATAGAAAAATGGGCAATAGAAAAAATAGACCAAATATTGAAATATAACCTGTAATAATGTTGTGCAGTTCCTAGTGCCATACCACACATGTCCCAGCGGTTACCATAGCAACCTATATCAACAATGTAGCACATTCAATGCGGCATATGTGGAGGGCAACATGAGAACTACAAACATATAGGTATAACATACTGCAACCAAAACATAACTGCAATAGACCATCTATATATGCAAGAACAGTAATAAATACCTCAACATCCTAACAAAGGCCAATTATAATAAACTGCCCTGTAATTACAATATAGGACTAAAGCATAAGAGTAAGACAATTTTGTCAAAAACTACCATAGGTTGCTAAATAAACTCTATTAATTAACTATATGCCATACCAAAAAGAAACTATATGCCATACCAAAAAGAAAGAAAAATAAAAATAAAATTAAAAAATAAAAATTAGAATGATTCTGGACTCTCAACAGAGACATCCATTTTTAGCAGAGACTTATAAGAACACATGCCAGTCCAACTGAGTATTCAGTCCATAGGGGACCAGAGTATTCAACTCAAATGTCCATTTGGCTTCCCTTTGTAGCAGCATACGGTTCCTATCTCCTCCTCTGGATAATGGCGGTACATGGTCAATGATCGTGTATTTAAGATCCATAACAGTGTGCTTCATTTCCAAAAAATGTCTGGCTACTGGTTGTTCCGATGCTCCTTTCTTAATCGCTGTCTTAATAGCAGATCGGTGATTTGCCATGCGTGTACGTAGGTCATCCGTAGTCTTCCCTACATAATATAGTCCACAGATACAGTGTAAGAGGTACACTATATGTGTAGTGGTACACGTCAGGCGGAATCTGTGTTTGTACATTTTGCGTTTGTGTGGATGAGTGAAGCATGATCCAGTTATCAATCCTCCACAAGTAGTGCAGCCAAGACATCGAAATACACCTGGTTTTTTTATGTCCAGCCATGTAGCTGTTTTGTAGCTTTGTACAGGGTCAGTGTTAATCAATAAGTCCCGTAAGGACTTCGACCTTCTGTAACCCACCCTGGGTGGTTGTGAGTTGTACAGAGGTAGGGATTTATCAGTATTGATGATCTTCCAATGCTTGTTTAAGATATCCATTAAGGGACCCTTATCCCCTGTGAAAGTAGTCACAAATGTCATTCTTCCATCCTCAATCTTAGGCTCTCTATCTGGAAGTTGGCAAATATTGTCACATTGTTCTTTCAACAATTTATAAGGATAACTCCTTGTTCTAAACCGCTGTACCATCTCTTCCAATTGTAAATCTCTGTTACTTATTTCTGAGTTGTTCCTACTCACTCTCAGCAATTGCGATTTCGGCAATGCTCTCTTCAATGCCGGGGGGTGGCAACTGGTGTAATGTAATAGGGAATTTCTGTCAGTTTCCTTTCTGTACAGTGTCGACTGGATTTTCCCATTCCCTTTATATAATCTAACATCCAGGAAATCGATTTGTGTTCTACTATACACCATTTTGAACTTCAGAGCTACATTAGCCTCATTCAATTGTTGATACCAAGTCTCCAGGTCCTCCAAAGTACCAGACCAAATGAGAAACAGGTCATCTATATACCTCTTAAAAAATCGGATGTTCTTGACCTGAAACAATGTCGTCCCAAACTCTTCAAAATGGGCCATAAATAAGTTGGCATACGATGGGGCCATATTCGACCCCATCGCCGACCCTTTCTTCTGTAGGTAAAAAGATTGTTCAAATCTGAAGAAATTGGTAGTCAGACAAAACTCTAGAAATTGAAGTAGGATCTCAGGAGGGGGTCCAATATAGGGATGTCTGCAGAGATGGAAAAAAACAGCTTGTAGTCCTTCTTCATGTGGGATTACAGTATATAGACTAGTCACATCTAGTGTGACTAGCCATATATCCTCGTCCAAATCCTCCAAATTTTGTAGCATCTCAAGAAGTGCCATAGAATCTCTCAAATAAGATGGTGTATGGTTTCATTCCTAGAGGATTTAGGATCAGGAATGTACCCACTTTGGGCAGAAACAATCCCTCATTTTGTGACAGATGGTGCAGCATTGAAAATAAATGCTCTTTAGATCTTGTACTACTTGTCATACAAGAAGTGGGGAGATTATTACAACTAATTAAGGCAGAGATTACAGCCTATGAATTACCAAATTTACCTAGATTGGAGGCTGACAGTACAGAGGATTGGATAAACAAACTCCAGAGCAAGCTTGAGAAATCTGAAACTGATTTAATTCAGTTTAAGAATAAAAAATTGGAGGCTGTAATAAGTGACTATAGGGACAAAAGAGTCTATTTATGGCAATTGACGGCCAGTGAGAGACAGAGACAACACTTTGTTAGGAGGAGACGGGCATGATACTATAAACCTCAGGATTTGACTACTGTAGAGAGCTCAGGGTCTGGTTCAGGCTCTGATACAGATCAACCACAGAATCCTACTCAGGTAGCTCAACACCCCCAACACCCCCAAGGAGTGACTACTCGCTCAAAAAACTTCAGAGGAAGAGGGGGCAGACAAGGAGAGGGGGTACAAGGGGAAGACCACCCTTACACCCTCGGAAATGATGAATAACATAGTAGTCAACCTGAGTGATTACCCCTTGAGTGACTCTGAAATAAAAATTTTGAATAAAGGACTCACTTTTGTTCCCACCAGCAGAACTGATCCATTTGAGTTCTATATTGACACCAAAAAATTTCAAAGATTACTCTCTTTAAAGGAGAAATTTGGGGAATCTGAAATGGAATATGACCAACTGAAAAAGAAGTCGACAATATACCCCTCCTTTCAACAATTCCAGCATTAATACCTTTACGAGATTAATACAGGATGATATGAATCATTCTATTAGTACACATCAAAGAGAGACTTTCAATAACTTCTCAAAGGAAGACTGGAAGGTATTAAAAAATCTATCAGGCAATAAAGAGCTAATTATACGTGAGGCCGACAAGGGTGGGGCAGTGGTCATCCTTAACTATAAGGACTACAGGACAGAGATCTTGTCACAGCTTGCGGATGAGAACACGTATAGACCACTAACTGGTGACCCTACACAATTATTCAAGAAAAAGCTGGATGAATATGCTAAATTGGTATATGACCAGGGGTTCATTAATAGGGATACTTATCTCTATCTACTAGTGACATATCCCAGAACTCCGGTCCTATATACCCTTCCTAAAATACATAAGGGAATCTCTCCTCCACCGGGAAGACCAATCGTGTCCTCTATAGGCTCATTACAGCAACCTCTTGCTACGTTTGTAGATAAATTCCTACAGCCTATTGTATACCATACACCATCTTATTTGAGAGATTCTATGGCACTTCTTGAGATGCTACAAAATTTGGAGGATTTGGACGAGGATATATGGCTAGTCACACTAGATGTGACTAGTCTATATACTGTAATCCCACATGAAGAAGGACTACAAGCTGTTTTTTTCCATCTCTGCAGACATCCCTATATTGGACCCCCTCCTGAGATCCTACTTCAATTTCTAGAGTTTTGTCTGACTACCAATTTCTTCAGATTTGAACAATCTTTTTACCTACAGAAGAAAGGGACGGCGATGGGGTCGAATATGGCCCCATCGTATGCCAACTTATTTATGGCCCATTTTGAAGAGTTTGGGACGACATTGTTTCAGGTCAAGAACATCCGATTTTTTAAGAGGTATATAGATGACCTGTTTCTCATTTGGTCTGGTACTTTGGAGAACCTGGAGACTTGGTATCAACAATTGAATGAGGCTAATGTAGCTCTGAAGTTCAAAATGGTGTATAGTAGAACACAAATCGATTTCCTGGATGTTAGATTATATAAAGGGAATGGGAAAATCCAGTCGACACTGTACAGAAAGGAAACTGACAGAAATTCCCTATTACATTACACCAGTTGCCACCCCCCGGCATTGAAGAGAGCATTGCCGAAATCGCAATTGCTGAGAGTGAGTAGGAACAACTCAGAAATAAGTAACAGAGATTTACAATTGGAAGAGATGGTACAGCGGTTTAGAACAAGGAGTTATCCTTATAAATTGTTGAAAGAACAATGTGACAATATTTGCCAACTTCCAGATAGAGAGCCTAAGATTGAGGATGGAAGAATGACATTTGTGACTACTTTCACAGGGGATAAGGGTCCCTTAATGGATATCTTAAACAAGCATTGGAAGATCATCAATACTGATAAATCCCTACCTCTGTACAACTCACAACCACCCAGGGTGGGTTACAGAAGGTCGAAGTCCTTACGGGACTTATTGATTAACACTGACCCTGTACAAAGCTACAAAACAGCTACATGGCTGGACATAAAAAAACCAGGTGTATTTCGATGTCTTGGCTGCACTACTTGTGGAGGATTGATAACTGGATCATGCTTCACTCATCCACACAAACGCAAAATGTACAAACACAGATTCCGCCTGACGTGTACCACTACACATATAGTGTACCTCTTACACTGTATCTGTGGACTATATTATGTAGGGAAGACTACGGATGACCTACGTACACGCATGGCAAATCACCGATCTGCTATTAAGACAGCGATTAAGAAAGGAGCATCGGAACAACCAGTAGCCAGACATTTTTTGGAAATGAAGCACACTGTTATGGATCTTAAATACACGATCATTGACCATGTACCGCCATTATCCAGAGGAGGAGATAGGAACCGTATGCTGCTACAAAGGGAAGCCAAATGGACATTTGAGTTGAATACTCTGGTCCCCTATGGACTGAATACTCAGTTGGACTGGCATGTGTTCTTATAAGTCTCTGCTAAAAATGGATGTCTCTGTTGAGAGTCCAGAATCATTCTAATTTTTATTTTTTAATTTTATTTTTATTTTTCTTTCTTTTTGGTATGGCATATAGTTTCTTTTTGGTATGGCATATAGTTAATTAATAGAGTTTATTTAGCAACCTATGGTAGTTTTTGACAAAATTGTCTTACTCTTATGCTTTAGTCCTATATTGTAATTACAGGGCAGTTTATTATAATTGGCCTTTGTTAGGATGTTGAGGTATTTATTACTGTTCTTGCATATATAGATGGTCTATTGCAGTTATGTTTTGGTTGCAGTATGTTATACCTATATGTTTGTAGTTCTCATGTTGCCCTCCACATATGCCGCATTGAATGTGCTACATTGTTGATATAGGTTGCTATGGTAACCGCTGGGACATGTGTGGTATGGCACTAGGAACTGCACAACATTATTACAGGTTATATTTCAATATTTGGTCTATTTTTTCTATTGCCCATTTTTCTATTGCCCGATATTAGAATAGGATGTGTATTTCCTATGTTTATTTGCGCATTTGTTGCCTAATGTATTCATTTTATTTCAGTCCCTGTTACGTTGCCACGGCGGATGACGTCACTCGCAGGGGAGGCGCATCTAACGTGGAGAGGGTAGTTCATTGTTTGTTTGGTGGTGGATATAACACAGTGTGGTGGTAAGTTTACATAGCCTTGTAAGTCTGAGGACGGGTTCTTTGTAGCCCGAAAACGTTCACGTAAATAAAGGTTACATATGGATATAAGACCTTTGGAGTGCTGCTTGTTTTTGATGTATTAATATTTTGGCTCTAGCACCCAAGGCGCATATATGCAAGATCTGGAGTGCACTTTGCTGGACATTTTTTTATATATATATATATATATATATATATATATATATATATATATATATATATATATATATATATATATATATAAATACATCTATATACTGTGTATATATAATATATATATATATATACAGTATATATATTCAGTGCCCTCCACTAATATTGGCACCCTTGGTAAATATGAGCAAAGAAGGCTGTAAAAAAATTGTCTTTATTGTTTAACCTTTTGATCTTTTGTTCAAAAATACACAAAAATACCTTGCTCTCATGGATATCAATTGATTGCAAACACAATAATGGTTTATAAAAAAAAATTGGTTAAATATGTGTGGCACAATTATTGGCACCCATTTAGTCAATACTTTGTGCTACCTCCCTTTGCCAAGATAACAGCCTGAGTCTTCTCCTATAATGCCTGATGAAGTTAAAGGGCACATTGCAAGGAATCTGAGACCATTCCTCCATACAGAATCTCTCTAGATCCTTCAAAGTTTGAGGTTGATGCTGGCAGACTCTCCTCTTCAGTTCACCCCACAGGATTTCTATGGGCTTCAAGTCAGGGCACTGGGATGGCCATGGCAGGACCTTAATTTTGTGGTCAGTAAACCATTTTTGTGTTGATTTGTATATATGTTTTAGATCATTGCCCTGTTGGAAGATCCACCCATGGCCCATTTTATGCTTTCTGGCAGAGGCAGTCAGGGGTTTATTTAATATCTTTTGATACTTGATAGAGTCCATGATGCCATGCATAATAACAAGATGTCCAGGTCCTCTGGCAGAAAAACAGCCCCAAAACATTAAAGAGCCACCACCATATTTAACTGTGGGCATGAGGTACTTTTACATATGGCTACTGCTCTGTGTGCGCCAAACCCATTTCTGGTGTTTATTGCCAGAAAGCTCTATTTTGGTTTCATCTGACCATAGAACCCGATCCCATTTGAAGTTCCAGTTGTGTCTGGCAAACTGAAGATGCTTGAGCTTGTTTTTGGTTGAGGGTAGAGTCTTTTTTCTTGAAACGCTTCCAAAAAACTTGTGGTGATGTAGGTGACATCAGATTGTAGTTTTGGAGACTTTCTGACCCCAAGATGCAAACTAACTTCTACAATTCTTCAGCTGTGATCCTTGTAGATATTTTGGCCACTCAAACCATCCTATTCCCAGGGCATCAAGACAATATATATGCACTTCCTCTGGTTGATTCATAGCATTTCCAGTTGAGTGGAACTTCTTAATTATTGCCCTGATGGTGGAAAAGGGCATTTTCAATGCTTTTGCTATTTTCTTATAGACACTTCCCATTTTGAGAAGCTCAACAAACTTTTGCCACACATCACAGTTATAATCCTTAGGCTTAACCATTGTGATGAATGACTAAGCAAATTTGGCCTATGTGTTAACTGATATTTATACCGCATGTCAATCAGGAAGTCATGACTGAACAATGTCTTATTCCTAGTCACCCAGAAGTACTAAAAAATGTATATATGTAAATGTACATGAATTAAAAGGGGTGCCAATAATGGTGGTACACATATATTTAACAAAGATTTTTTTTTTAATAAACCAGTGTTGTGTTTGCAATAGTTTGATATACATGAGAGCAGAGTATTTTTGTATATTTTTTAACAAAAGATCAAAAGGATAAACAATAAAGACACATTTTCACAGCCTTCTTTGCTCATATTTACCAAGGGTGCCAATGTTAGTAGAGGGCACTATATATATATATATATATATATATATATATATAAAAATATATATTAGCCAACAATTTTAATGCAAAGCAGTAGGTGGCCTTATATAACATGAGTTATTAAGTAAAAAAAAAAAAAAAAAACAGCTTGCAAATAAATATTTCTTTGGTGCTCTCCAGTCATTATTTGAAGTCATTTTATTTATCCCTAACAAATGAGTATTGATAGATGCTTATTGAGTCCTCAGTATATCCCATAAGAAAATATTGATTTAGTGTGGGAATAAGAACTCACCACATCACATCCCTGCTTATAAAAGGATTTATGGAATCAATAATCCCTGAGATTTATAACTCACAAGGCCAACAGGTCACCAGTGGTAAATCTTTAGTTTCTCTATGATTGTCTCCAGCAAACTTGATTTATAACATGTTGGGCTTTTGGTTATCCTTTTTTTTTTTTTTTTTTTTTTTACTTTTTACTGGTACTTTTTTTGTATTATTTATTTATTTAATAAAGAGATTCATTTTTATATTTTGTATCTTGGCCTTTTCATCACGAAAAGAGCAGAAATTTTGGAGGACTAAACCCACAACCAGCCTGATGATTTTAGCAGTTTAGCAAAAATGTCAAATAACCTACACATAATGCTATACATGTATATAAAGACTACCTCACCTTTTTATCTTAGATTGTAAGCTTCCCTGTCTTGTCTTTAGTTATTGAGCCACTTATCAAATCTATTAGAAAAATGGTAAATGATAATAACAGCACAATAGTTTAAGAATATAAGAGAGGATTACAAAATTATATTATTAAATAGACCAAGTAGCTCAAAGAAATATAAAATTATTATGATGAAGGAAATTCTATACAAGACCATATATTAAAGGCACATGCAAGCCAAAATTAAACTTTTGTGGTTCAGATGAAGAGTGGGATTGTTAGAGACTTTTCAATTTAATTTCATTATAAAATGTACTTTGTTTCTTGGTATCCTTTGTTAAAAATCATACCGAGGTAGGCTTATGAGCTGGTGATTTGTGGCTATACAGATATGCCTCTTGTCATTGGTTCACCAGATAAGTTCAGTAAGCTCTCAGTAATGCATTGCTGCTCTAGAGCTTACTTTTCAGGGGTTAATTAGAGTTATATGAAAGCAGTAATGCAATAATAAACTAATGTAACATAATAAAGCATTTTCTTTCTTTCTTTTTTTTTGTACTTTTATGTGTCTTTAATGAAAAATTTTCATTACTTATTAAGCAGTATAGAGGTTTGTGAGGTTCTTCCCTTATTTATTTATTTATATTTCTAAAAGAATTCAATTTGTTCTTTATAAGAGAAAATCTATGTATTACCATGTTCCTTTAAAAATCATTTTTCAAATGATTTTATTGAAACCAGGACTATTATTAGTATTACTTTTAAGAGGCTTTGATTGCATTTTTTAATTACTTATTCTAAAATGGCACATATCAAATACCTTCTGGTTTCTCAGTATAAGCTAATATATACTAAAGCTGTTAAGGCAGTCCAGCCACTGTGGAGCTTTTGAAGGATCTATAAAGTCATGTGATCACCATTTGCTTTCCATTACTCTAGAAATCGTTGGATAACTGTCCCTATAGACATATGCAGCATTCTGAGATTTCTCCATTCAAGAGACAGTAAAGCATATTAACTGTTATGATTGAGAAAAAACATGCTGTTTTAAATACCGTTCCACTTTATTTCTATTCCAAAATGTTCTTTGTTTTCTTGGTATCCTACATTGAAGAGTTGGCTCAGGAGCAGCAATGCACTACTGGGAGCTGCCTCAACACATTTCATAAGCCAATGAAAAGAGGCATATGTATGTAGCCACCAATCAACAGCTAGCTCTCAGTTTTGCATTGCTGGCTATATGCCTACCTAGGTATGTTATTCAACAAAGGAAACCAAGAGAAACAAGCAAATTTGATAACAGAAATAAATTTGAAAGTTATTTAAATTTGGATGTTCTGTCTAAATAATGAAGCATTAATTTTGACTTTACTGCCCATTTAAATCTTCTGAAGCAATAAAGAGGGGCCCTTAACCACTGAATACACATTGTCACTGTAAAACACAGTTTACCCTTTACTACCTACGATATATTATATACTATATATGGTTAACTGTTCTGCCTTAACTTATTCAGCACTGTTAAAGATTGTGGTAGCCTGACTGCTTAACTCCAAAATGCTTTAGTTTGAGTGTGGACATTTTGATAACTCAATGTAATCATATATGGTCATTCATATCAAACAAAAAGCTCATCACTAGCCTTAACCCATTGGTTGCCACAGAAGCCAGCAATGCATCCCTACACAATGCGCTACAGTACTCTCTGGCAGACAAATAACTATTAACTGAATAGAATAGTTTGAAGACCATATGCATGTTTGCATATTTGACTTAAGAATCCTACTATTTTGAGAAGTGTATATATTTTACAGATTATACAAAAACAAGCATACACCATTTGTTACAGGCAGAGCAATTCTTTAACCAATTTGATTACACAAGTTTTGATAATGTGTATATTTATTTGTGTGTGTTATAGAGTAGAAAGAAAAAATGCATATTTGCTTTTATCTTGTAGTACAAAACTATTACATCAGTGAAAACACATAGTTTGTGCAATCATTTTTGGGAAACATCCTAAAATTATAATGTTTTTGTTTTTTTTAACATAGGGCAGGTTGCAGGACAGAGTCCTGATGACCAGATGAGGGGCCAAGTGGTCTTGGGGGTGTTAAGGCATTTTGTAGTCAGTGTGTGGTCTATAGAGTTCTGCTAACAGATTGTACGCAACAGTTCATGTGACTTCCTACTGACTCTAGTTTGCTTTGCTTGTTCTTTCTACTCTTCTATTTCAGATGTCTGAAGCTAAATACCATATACAGCCTAATGTATGTGCATGGTGGATACAGTGTAGATAATACAGCATGATAGAAGATGTATCCATATTTTTAAGAATTTATAACCTTCCTTAGTCTGGGAAGCACCTGTCCCATTGATATAACTATAACATCAGTGAGGTAAATGGCATGTATTTCTTTAAAAAAAAAATGGCTGTTCTATTCTGGAAGCTATGGTAAGTAAAGCTTTCTAAACTACAGATTGTATAGTGACAGCTCTCTTTAATTACTGACTAAGACCACAGATTGATTACCATAGGTCACTGTGGGCAAATATGTTAAAATAGTCCCTCTTCTTTGCACAAAACTGATAGACCCAGCAGCATTCTCTCGGAAATCTTCATCAAACCTTGACAAGCTTGATAAAAGGAATATTTAAAGGGCTCTCTTTATATTCAGAATGTTCTAGCTGCAGTCTCCATCCAATTTGCAAATCTTGTTAGCCTTTCAGTACATCTAACACAACTGAATTACTGAAATAATTAGAGATCTTTCTTCTTGCTTCATCAAGAAAATAGAAAAGTTCCCTTGAATTTTTATCAATGCATTTTTCATTTCCTTATATATTTTACACTTTTACTCTCATCTTACTTATAGTTATTAGTTAAGTCTGCAAAGTATGTGTTTTGAGTTGCTTTAGTGGGGAAAGTATAAGTCACACCCAACCACAGACTTTCATAGGGATTTGCATACCAATCATAATCTCCAAACTTACAAGAAGATGTTAGAACAAGAAGAGTGCAGAGACTCTACAGTAGGGGTGGAGCCGAAATGGAATGTGGTTGGTTAGGGGTGAAGGCAGAACATCACCAGTAGTATCATTTGCAGCATTCTAGAGCTAAGTAGAATCAATAACGTAAATCTGTACACACTCAACTAAGAGCTTGATGCAACAGTCCTACAGGAATTTAAGACATAAACAAGTAGGAAAGTAGGTAATAGACTGTAGGTTGCCTACAACATGACTGATCATATGTTTTAGATTTTGCAAATATACTTTTTATGTTTATGGTCGGATGGGAAATGTAACAACTCGCTTAAAGCGATATTAATCCCATTTTTTTTTTTTTATGATTCAGCTAGAGCATGCAATTTTAAGCAACTTTCTGATTCACTCCTATTATCAATTTGTATTTGCTCTCGGTATCTTTATTTTAAAAAGCAGAAATGAAAGCTTAGGAGTTGTTGATATATATATGTATTTATGTGTTTATATGTGTCTATAAATACATATATGCACATATAAATACATAAATACATATGTACACTCATGTATACATATACGTACATATACATATTTAGACATGTATATGTATGTATTTATATGTTAAAGCCCTTTACATGCCTTTTTTCTCTAACTCCTGAGTCCTCATATTTTTGAGCCCTTATACATTTTTAACAAATATTTTTTTTATATAATATTTATTAGATAGTGTTATTATGAGTATAACTGTATTTTAAATGTATTTTTATGTGTTTTGTGACACTTTTTTGACTCGCATAACAGTTAAAGAGACATTAAAGTCATAATGAAACTTTCATGATTCAGATATACTGCATTGAAGCCCTTTGCAGTCAAGTAGATGAAAACATGAAAACACATATTTATGCTATATTCATATTTAATAAAGATTTTAACTATGTATTTACTGCAAATATTTGACATTCCAATGTTTTTCACATAGGGGAACATGTTCTAAGTATTTTTAAACAGATATTCCTATATATCAATATATATCTATACCTATATATAATCATGTATATGAGGAGGGGACGTTGTTGGTCCCGAAACGTCACAATAAATTCTATTTGATTCACATTGCTGTCTACAGTCCAGTGAGTGCTTTCTATTTTTCATTTTCTATATATAGGTATAGATATATACTGTACCAAAATACCATCAGATATTTGTAGAAATATGCATTTAGGAATAAATAGAACATATTTTTCTATGCAAAGAACATTGGAATGTGAAACATGCTTATTTTCATGTAGGGTAAGTGCACTTTAGAATATGTGATTGTGTTTGTGTGCGAGTAGGGTGTTTTGCTCCACTTTTTTGCTCTATTGACTTCTACGGGGGAATACGTTATTGTGTGCACAATATTCTAAGTTCGTCTTTTTACCCATGTAATTTTAGTGCACAAGCAAAAACAGTTTACTTTCAACTTGTAATATGATCGCTACTAGCTTCTAGCTCAGGAAACGCTCGAGTTGAAGTGTTAAAATAACACTCCACTTGTAATCTAGCCCTAAAGGGTGAAAATGTTACAATAGAATGTCCCTTTAATTATGTAGGTATTTTACATAAATTAAATGAAAGTTTTTTGGCAGGAAAACAAAGTTGTTTTTTACCAATAATATGCTTTCATGTTGTATTAACTGGAGACCTGATATTTATTTGATTCATTCTTCTTAACCATTTATCTATATTTCTTCTTTTTTAAATAAAACCTATGTAAGTTTAGTGCTAATATGAATAAATCTAAAGATTTGAACAAACATATTGATTTACAATTAGTATCTTATGCAAGTTGATGTGGGAGTTTGCAATAAATATTACCACAAAAATGTTTGCAAATATAGATCACAAAAACAAGCACAAGAAATTATACAAACCAATTTTCATGTACCTTTGTAAAATTCTTAAAAAACATTAATAACTGTTTTAGGAACTATAGTAAACAGGGAATGTTTTTATATAAAGATCATAGTTTCAGTTACGAAATTATGTAGCTGCAGTAAGTAATTGAAAAATGTTTTAATGAAGTCTCTGTATGATGCCAATAGAAAAGCTGTTAATCCTCCAAATGAGTAATAGCTCTGTACCACAAAATACACCTATTAGGTACTTCTGCTTAAGTACAAAGGCGTTCACTTTTATCAAACAAACAAACAAACAAACTTTTGATTGACTCTTCAATGTAAAATTAAAAAAAAGAGTATTAGTTTATTAATTGATGCCAAGATTTCATAGAATAATTTAAAGGTAGGTACATTTTTGTGTAAAAAATACATGCTCTAAATCATTACATGCTCTAAATCATCAAATATATGTTCTAAATCATTATAACATGTATATTTTGTATTACTAATACTAGCTAACTATAGGGTTGATCAGAATCTATTGTTTGATAATTATTGGCATTTTGCAGATGCTGATGTGATCAAAATCAATTATTGTTATTGTTTATTTAATTACTTGCCAGTCCTGTTTATCCGATCCAATACAGTTTATTGATGTTTAACAACACCTTTACAGTGCTTATCAAATCCAGCCAAAAGGACTTGATGAATCTCGGTTAACATTTTTCAATTTATTACCAAGCACCTCAAAAATGTTCATATGTAACATTAGTTTCATGTATGGGCTAAGTACATGGAATTGACCTGCCACCATATTGGATGACAATATTACTAAACATATACAAAAGCTTCCAGTTTATTCAATTAGAGTTATAACCCAACAACACATGCCTACCATACTGACAATGCCCTGTTCAATCCCATAAAGAGACTTACATACATATCACTATGGTTTTGGAGAACATCAGGTTGATTGCAGCATCACTTCACACTAATATATGTAGACCCTTCAACCTGTAAAGTAATAGGTGAACCCTCAGAATCGCCATTTTGTTAATGTGTGCATATTTGTGATGGGGATCTCTGGAAAAAATACACTGACAATACAGATCAAAGGTTTATCTGCCAAAAACAAGTGCAAGATCACGATCAATTTCTTCGTTTTTATCTCCCACAAGGAGATCAAACCATTATAGTCCCAAAAGCACTATTTAAGTCACAAAGTTGGATGATGATTTCCTGTTTCAGAGCTGCAATGATTGTGCTGGCAGAGAGGGACTTAACCAATTTAAAAAGCATGCCATTTTCCTTAAATACCCATTTAAAACAGCTTAGTCTACTTTGTGCAGAAAATCCCATTTAATCCAAATAAAATGCAACAAATGATGTACTCACAAAAAGGTGCAAATAAAGCATGCTGGACTCATTAACAGCCACCCATCTGAATGACTTGTGTATACTCCTTGCTGTGAAAACGATTCAAATAATTTCCCAGAATGCTTCAGCAATACTTTGGTAAAAGAACATTATCCTTTTTTGCATGAAATATATAATCCATAATATTGGTGATAAATATATACAATTGTAAATTTTACTTTATTCAAAGTGGTTTTATTTGGATTGAATGGACAACTTTTTTCTTTATTCAACCTTGTCTTTGCCAATATCAAGAGGAGCAGCCATGAATTTAAAGACAGTGGTTGTGAATTACTTGGCTTTCTGCATAAATTGGTCATAAATCTGATCTTAAACTAAGCAACAGTAACAGACAATCAAGACAATCAAATTAAAAAATAACACATAAACAAGTATACATTTTCATACCTTTATTGAACACACCATATAATTGCATTTGTTGTCATCTAATTAATAATGTCACTGTTGATTATAAAAATGTATGATATCAGCTATGATGTCATCAATATGTATTGATGATGTCAGGTATGATGTCATGAACAAAGCCATATGGATGCAGACTATAAGCACAACTAAGAACAACTGTTCATGCATTTATAGTTGCTTTTTGTGTAAACTAAACACCGGTTTTACTGAGAATTTTGTTTTGCATATAATCACATCTAAATCTAGCTGACCTAAAGTGTAAATATGAATACGTATTTAAATCCAGAGCAGTTCCTTAATACTTGAACTTGTATTGTAATTTATTTTGTAGAAAACTGACTTATTGTCTCCTAGCAATAAATCAGCCAAATGTCAGCAGCTAATCATCATGTCTATATGTCTTTAATGAAGCTCAGATTACAGAAAATTAAACTACATGTTCACATAGAAAAATTGCTTTTTTTATTTTTAAAACTGTATCTCTGTTTTTATATTGTTATGTATATTAGATAATTCTATGTGAAAACTTCAAACATAAAAAAATGAAAACCTCTGTTCAGCCCACGAGGAGACTTCATACACGCCCAATGAAAGTCCTGTTCTGACCACTCACTTATGTTGTGATACTTATTTAATAATATAACATTGAGATCTTGTTTATGATTTCAACTTTGATTTGTAATAAACTAAATTTTGTATTGAATATGATTTTTTTCTGCATAATTTAAAGGGAAAATAAAGTCATAAATATTCAGACAGAGCATAACAATTTTTCAATTTATTTCAATTATTTAATTTTCTTCCTTCTCTTGTTATCCTTTGTTGAAGGGTTTAACTAGGTAAGCTCAGGACGGAGCAGCAAAGCGCCTGGGTGCTAGCTGCTGATTTTTGGCTGCATATATATGCCTATTGTCATTGGCTCACCCATGTGGGAAACCAGTGGTATATTGTTGCTCCTTCAACAAATGATACCAAGAGAATGAAGCAAATTTGTCAATAGATGTATATTGGAAAGTTGTTTAAAATTGTATGTTCTACCTAAATCATAAAGACAAATTTGGAGTTCATGTACCTTTAAGGATGATTTGTATGGCATCATTTAAACTGACATTTTGCAGCAGATTTTTAAAATGTTTTTTCAAAGTGTACTGTTAACATGAGTTTGTATGTGTAATATGATTCTGATTTTTACAGAGTACATTCGATCAGCTTTTGAAATGCTTATTTTATTGAGCACTATCTTATATGTGTCTACCTTGCCATCACATACAGAAGTGTAGGTTACACCCTTGATGAGATACACACCTAATTGTCAAATGTGCCCTTAGATTATCCTGCTATCGACTTGATAGCACTGAAGGATCATTTTATATAATCTCATCTGAGTGGTGAACTTTAGATCATAATGGCCCATAGACACTTAGCTTAAAGGACCAGTCAACACAGAAGATTTGCATAATCAAAAAATGCAATAGAACTTCAAATGAGTAGTAGATTTTTTTTCTGACAATTTTAAAAGTTATGTCTATTTCCACTCCCCCTGTACCATGTGACGGCCATCAGCCAATAACAAATGCATACACGTACCATGTGACAGCCATCAGCCATTCACAAATGCATACACACTTATTCTTGCACATTCTCAGTAGGAGCTGGTGACTCAAAAAGATTAAATATAAAAATACTGTGCACATTTTGTTAATGGAAGTAAATTGGAAAGTTGTTTAAAATGGCATGCTCTATCTGAATAATAAAAGTTTAATTTTGATTGAGTGTCCCTTTAATCTCATCTTTATCATTATGCATGTTACCTCATTGGTAGACCTATTGGGCTATTACATAATACAAATGATGAGACTCACTTTACATTAAGCATCTTACAGGTTAACTAACTTTTGTATGCAAATAACTCAACAGCATTTTTGGTCCATCAAAATAATTTATATTCAATGAGAGTCCGAGAACATAAACTATTTCACAAAACTGAATATGAAGATAGATATTAAATTATGCAACTTCAGTTAAAAAAAAAAACAGCACATATGTGCAATGTAATTTATTTCTAATGGTGTCCACTCTGGAAAGGCAACTATTGTATTGTTTTAAGGAAACACAAATCAACAGCATGTGCATCCAGAGAAGAAAAAAACAGGAAACATGTAAGTGCTACTAAATCATTTTTTTTTTAAACAGCACAAGAGTTTAAGTCATTTCTCAGTATGCAATGCTGACAGTAAGTGAGGAAGGTATACTCACTGATCTATATGTGCTTTTAGCACAAACATGTTAAATGACAGTTCTTTGCTAATGAAAGCCAAGGGGGAGTAAAGTCACTGATCCATTTATAAGGGCTGAAAGATATGAGGTCTCAGGTGTTAGAAAAAATAAGAGCTGCAAAGGGCTTTTTTTTTATATAAAGTATTTTATTGAGGTAATTAAAACATACAATATAGGATGAAAATACAATTTCAATTTCAAATATTCTCCAAAGATAGGTTACAGAAGACTTGACAGTTCGCCATCAGAAGAAAATAAATAAAAATAAAATAACCTTGTGAATATCATTACCATTATATGAACTATAAGTTTAACCCATGAGTAAAATTATAACAGTAATGCCTCATTTTTTTTTTTTAGCTGTAATCTCATTTATATAATTATGAAACCTCCTCTGAAAAGGACAGGCCACTCTTGGCCATGAAAGATGACAACACTTAATGGAGGTAAGTTTGTTAAGGCTGTAGCCACTTTTGGGTTTCATAAAACATAAATACCATAACTATGTATATATAAATCAACAACAAATTGTGCCACAATTTCCCGCTCAGATGGGTTTAATAAACTTCTGGGGTATTTTAATATCCTTGACCAGCACTAAACTCCCACCATTTAGTTCTGAGGATTATGAAACTAATTAAGAGTATAAGGGTCTGAGACCTTAATATCAGATATAGGGTGTACTAGTGTGCTTAACCATGTATCCATCTACTGCTGAAGGGATTAAAGTGATTTGTACTCATATTGCACATCCAAGGCAAGGGCTCAATGATATATTAATCAGGGAACGACATGCGGTATTACCCATATATGTATGTTATAGTAAAATCCATTGTTTGTGCATTACTATATACTCTGTTACTCCATGTCAATACTAGGGAAGTGAAGAATCACTCTGTCCCGGCCGCAGACAGAGCAAAACCACCAAGAAAGAAGCTTAGTTTATACCTACCATAATCACATCAAGAGCAAATGCAGTGGAGTACATAATGATACAATTGGCACATCAATGCAATAATAAAAGATGGTAATTTTACGTTTTAATTGGTAACATGCGTCTATGAAGCAAGCCTACTAGAAACATATTTTTAATAATACATCATGCCGGCAGGAATGTGTCAGAGTACCTGCAAACATGCAGCAGATATGTAGTAACGTAACTAAATTAATACTGTTAAATAGCGGCCTGTGTGACCTGGGATGTATTTCAGCAGGTGCATTAGGGAGTTTATGGATTATGACTACCTCAGAGGGAGATCATCTGAGAGTTAATACAAGACCAAACAGCACATGGTAAAGAGCAAGTATAGTCAAAGATAATAAACCTAATGTTTATACATATTCTGATTACTATTAATAAGAAAACACAAACCTATTCTAAGCTTTAGGAATGTCACTGGCTCAATGTCCTTGAAAAGAAAGCACTCCTTTAATGAGGTGAGAAGTCTCAAAACCGCAGATGAGTCCCATGCACTGAGACCTCTCATAGACAGCAACTGTCCCTCTAGCTTATAAAAAAACTTGCTGAAAACAGAGCGGACTTTGTTAACCATGTATAGCGGTTTTGCCACTAAAGGTCAAGTCTCAGAAGCGGGTCTACTAGCAAACATAACATATGCCTGGGTTATGAGGCTGCATTCCCGGATTATCCTTCATATTTACCCCACTCCGTGTCTGTCAGTTGGCATCACGCTGGCATGTACAGTATACATAAAGTAGGAGGACTGCTTGTAATTTCTCCGCTGCTGTGGTGTTAATAGACGATTGTAGGTAGAAGTTGGTGCGAGTTCTCTGTGGGCTGTGCATGCAGTTTCAGCACAAACAGGGAATCTGGGGTAACAGCTATGATCGCAATAACAATGGTTGCAAGACCCAGGCCCTGATCTAGAGTCATTGGGACTAGTGAATATTGTGCGCTCTAGTGTGAGTCCTATAGCCCTGTCCATGTCCCGTGAAAAGACGTGTCTCTCCTCACCTCTTATTTCAGCTGCCTCCGTTTCTGATAGCTCCGGGCTGAAGTCTGTTAGCTGGCTGGAGGGCGATGTAGCAATGGATGGGTCGTCCAGTTTCTCAGGAGTCACTCCAGCCGATATAGAAGCAGGCAGAGTTCCTTGCTGATCGAGGCTTGCTGAATGCTGTGAAGTGACCGAGAGGGCCCCCCCCCTCAGGCTCCCCCGGTCAAATCAGGAACCGGGCTGCTATCCCCTTCTGCCGGAGTGCAGCTGGTTTGTACCCTGTACGTTCTATTGAAAAGGTTCCCTCCAAAGAGTATAGCACAAAGATCCCTCTCCAGGTCTCTATGGTAATCTTGTAAAATTCTGTGCATATGGGTCTCCCATCTAGCCAAAGCCTCCATCTCCACACGATAGGCAGCGCTTCAAACGGTATTGTTGTTGATTTCCTCTAGGGAGTTAGTTGGTATGCTTAATATCCTTTTATAGGATCCCGTAACCAGGGGAATGGGGGGGGGGGTAGTAATGCGGCAGCCCCAGACCTGCGTCCCGTGGTTCCCACAAAGCTTTGTGTATGTAGTAATCTTACTGCGTAATTGCAGTTGCTTGCAATATGGCTGCCTGGCCTGTGAGAAGGTTTGTCATGCAGCTGATCTCAAAGAACATAGGTGAAAATATAGTCAGGACATCTGCCCTTGAGGTAAATCAGGACTCAAACCTTATAGGGGTGCAGTCTGATAAATTAGGAAGAAGATTTTGTAAATTTGCTATGGATCATCTACAAGAAAATAGCTAAGTCTTCAAGAGCTTCATTAAGACACATCTTGCCGCTTTGAGAGTAGGCTCCGCCCCCACAGCTGCAAAGGGCTTTAACTTAGAGTTAGATACATATACCTGTCTAAATAGGTATATGTGTATATATATAGATATATATATATATATATATATATATATGTGTGTGTGTGTGTGTGTACAGATGTATTTATGTATTTATATGTGTATTTATGTATTTACAGACATATATACACATATAAATATATAAATGCATGTATACACAAACACACACACACATCTATAGATATCAGTACATATCTATCTATATATACATATATCATAATGCAGGTTGATGGCACTCACAGTTGCTTAAAAAAAATCTTCCATTTTTTTATAGTATCTTCAAAAACAGTCAAAAACAGGTGACTGTTTTTAAAGATACTACAATAAAGTAAGAATTGTTTAAGCACCCGTGACTGCCCTCAACTTGCATTATGATATGTAACTGAACTTTTGGAGGTAGCATATACTTGGAAGGTTTTATAAAAAAAGAAGGAGGTATGTAGAGAATAGAATAGGTAGGAGAGAGAATAAATGCAGGACTACTCATCTATATACACATATACCCACAAATATTGCTGTATGTTTATATATATATATATATATATATATATATATATGGGCATCCAAATACCAACTTGTTCCCACAGATGGGCATCTGCCTGGGTGCAAACTTGAAATCAATATAAGAACCAAATGAAGATGCACTCACAGGACTTTTAACAGCAAAGTAAAGATTACTTTATTTGTGGAACGTTTTCGGGGATCAGGTCCCCTTCGTCATGCTGACCTCATCCCTGAAAACGTTCCACAAATAAAGTAATATATATGTGTTTGTGCGTTCGTATGTTCACACAGCACTACACTCTAAAAATTCAATATAATCGATAAAATTAATTAGGGTATAAGAAGAGATATTTAATCTCACTAGTCCTGCACAGTTCTGGATGGATAGTCCTAGGAGCAGTAATTTTAAATACAATCCAGGGTACTGGTTCCTGTGTGCCTATGACCTCAGCAGCTCGTCTGGTATAGAGTTATCCTCTTCACAATAAGGTCTATCCCAGGGTGTCTGAAAAATGTAAGAGTAGACAAGCGCACGAAAGGCACTCCTAGTATAGTATGTCTAAAATGATACACTTCTAAAATAAAGAGAGTGCGGATATTTCTCTTTATTTTAGAAGTGTATCATTTTAGACATACTACACCAGGAGTGCCTTTCGTGCGCTTGACTACTCTTACATTTTATATATATATATATATATATATATATATATATATATATATATATATATATATATATATATACATACAGGTATATATATATATATATATATATATATATGTATATATTGTACCAAAATAAAATATATATAGAAATATGAATTTATGAATAAATAGAACATGTCCTTCTATGTGAAGTATAATGGAATGTAAAATATTATTATTTCGTATTGGGTTAGCGCAATTGAGAAAAAGCGATCGGGTTTGTGCGTGTGTATGGTGTTAGTCTTTTTCCACTTTTTGAGCTCCATTGAAGTCGATAAGGGAATATGTTAACATGGTCACGCTATTCAAGTTTGGCTTTTTGCATGCATATGTGAAGAACAATGGAATGTGAAATATTAATATTTCATATCAGGTTAGCGCACTTGAGTAAATGTGATAAAGTTTTTTGTTGGGTGTTAGTTTTTTTTTTTACAGTTTTTTTTTAGAGTTTTCGCACTCTTAGGGAGAATACGTTAACTTGATTGCGATAATGTAACTTTGGCTTTTTGTGCAAGCTAACCTGACAAGTGAATACGTTTTATTTTCAATTTGTAATATGCATGGTATCCGAAGAGAACAAAAAGAAGTAGAGCGCACTTGGCGAGCAAGCGGGAGTGATAAATAACGCACCATTTGTAATCTAGCCCATGGAAAATTAATAACAACAAGCATATAATCACCAGCTCTAGTTTTTACATCGTTTTTTAACAAATGATAATAAAGATGGAAGTTAATTTGATATCAGAAATAAATTGAAAATTTACCCAGTGGCTGAATCTCTTGATATTTTTGCAACCTAGCAATGTCCCTGCAATTCACATTTACTTTGGCCCAAATCTGACTCCTTAGAAATGTACCAGGATTTAGGCTTAGTGCTAGCTGAATCCATTACTCTTTTCTATTTACCTTATGGTTTATGACATTATCCATTTTCAAATTGAGATATGTGTAGATGTTTGTTTTTCCTACACTAATTAGCTTCAGAAATGTACAGCTGTTTAATACTACTAAATGATACAACCCACTTTAAAGATTATCTTTAAGTAGCGGGATTTGATTTAAATAGGAGAGCTGCTACCGTATTTCTGTATAGCATGTTAATTCTACACACTGCTTATATTTACTGTATAAGCTCTGTATTTTCCTCATTGCCCAGAGTTTTGACAACAGAGATTACCACTTTCCATGCAGATTTGCAAACACTCACCGTTCAGCTAATTGGGAAAGAAGCTAAAGTAGACGGGTTATGTTATGGAATCCAGTCGAATTGTGTATTCTGTATGCAAATTCCTTTTTTAATTTGAATCAATTTGGAGAGCAGATGTGAAGATAAAAAAATAAATAACAGGTCCTGTCTCACAGAGGAGAAATGTTTAGCTTCAGTTCCTAAATACAACTCAAATCAGGCTAATTATGTATATTCCATTTTATCTGGGTGTAAATTATATTGTAAGAGCAGCTGGTAATGTGAATTTGTGTGCTTGAGAAATATAAACACAAGTCATAATTAACCATTTTATTTCACCATACAAGAAGTGAGGAAAATCTGTGTGCAATATAGACAAGGGATTTTTTTTCTTTATAGAAATATGCAGTGTGTGTTGAATGTTATTGATTGACAATTTATTATTGCCCTTGATTTTACAAAACAAATGGTGATTTGACCAACACCAGCATAAAGCATGATATTCTTTTTAATCAATGTGAATTCTGATAATATGAATTTTAGTAAATGTTTTAAAGAAATGTGTTGCTTGTTTTTCCCAGCCTCTGTTCAATCTAAAATATAATATTTTATTTATTTTTTATTTTTACAAAGCTTTGATTTTTTTTAATGGATGTTCACATGTGAGCAATAGATATCTCAGTATTAGATACACCTACATTTAGTTTCATTTGAATTTAAAGAGCTGGTACTCAAAATTATTTTCAAGCTAACAAAAAAAAGAGGAAAAAAGTAAGAAAGTTTTTTAATAATTAATCTTTTGTAGCTATTATAGAAAAATGGTGTAAATTGTAGCTATAAATGATTGACATTCATTTTGAGGTAATTCAGTCTGTTTTACAGTTGGGTGCCCTTACAATAATGTCTAAAATATGGACAGAAATAGGACACATATGAGAAAGGAAACTGCCACAAGTAGTATCAAGCAATATATATATATATATATATAAAACAGTACTGGGAAATCCACTGTTCTTAAGTGGATCATATATTTCTCACAACAAAGGCCTGGAGAGATCATGTACCCTTGACAACCAAGGATTGTTGATTTCTAATAAAAAAATATTTTGTAGAGCAACAGAGTGAGAAGGTATCATACCCCTAAATCACATTGTTCTGGTCAAATACATGTCTGGACTGTTAACTGTCCATTTGTGTACCATCTATCTTCTTCTCTACCTGCCATCCATCTACACCTTTATCTATCTATCTATCTATCTATCTATCTATCTATCATCTATCTATCTATCTATCTATCTATCTATCTATTTTTCCTGTCTTTAAAAAGGCCAGTCACAAAATTGAGCGCTAGTATTGCTAGCTTTCAATCTATATTTAGCGCTCCACTTGTAATCTGCCCATAATGTGGAAGTGGTGCAAAGTCTTTTTAGCCCTGTCCCTAAACTATTATCAATAAAACTTCATACCAAAAGCAAACCCCTAGTTCTAACCTTAATACCTAACCCTAATGCCTATTCCTAATTCCCTATTCCACAAGTATCATCCTAGTGCACCTTACCTATAAGAGTGGCCATAACAGTCACATTGTTCCTGGTGACATTGTTGCAGGGTCTTCTGTGCAGCGAAATGTCAGCAGCCACGACACTGTGGTAAAAAATTGAATTACACCAAACTTGAGAAAAGATGCTATTGTTAGACACTGTAATCTTTGGGATTTTTTTAGACCTTATATTGTAATGTAAGAGTCTCTCCCACATCATGAAACCTGCATAGTGAGATACACATCTTTCAAACTAAAATTTGTGTTTCCAAATTTTTTTTAGGGAACTCTCCATACTGACGAGACATCTTAGATCATCTTACACGAGCTGCAAGCTTTTGATTATTAGACCCTAAGACATAGTGCATTTACATTAGATTTAAAAATTCTTCACAAATCTTATTCAACAGTGCATCAGGTTCTTTCACAAAATAAATATGCTTTTAAAATAACATTATAATGCTCAGAAAATAACAAAAATAATATTATATTATTATTATTATTATTATTATTAAAGGATACAAATACTAAACCCAATATCCATCCACAAGCGTATTCCCAATATTGTCACATCTCTTCCAATACCACAAATGAAACTCATATGCTGTCACACCGCCTGGCTGTTGCTAGAGACACAACGCTTCCTCTCTGCTCATTGCCTAGGATGCTCTGGCGGTTGCCAGGGATCCGGCGATTCCCCTGAGCGTGCAGCAATGACTTCATTGCATGCGTCTCCTCCTCTCTGAAGCCGGGTCCTTGAGTTCTTGGCGCGAATCGGCAGCTATGTAAGTACTTGCTTCACTTACATTATCTGCCCAAGTATAGGTGTTTCTTACTGTTCTCCTGGGTGTTATTATTGCTGTATGCTGGACTGATATACTGTTGCTGACCTCTGCTTGTCTGACCACTCTGCCCGTTAACCCCTAAACTGCTGGATTGATATACTGTTGCTAAAACTCTGCTTGTCTGACCACTCTACCTGTTAACCCCTAAACTGCTGGATTGATATTCAGTTGCTGAACCCTGCCTATCTGAATACTCTGCTTGATTAACCCCTATTGCTCTGAATTGCCTCTCTGTTGCCAAACCCTGCCTGCCTGACCATCCTAGTGGTTTATCTCTGGACTGCTTTACCATTACCAAACCCTGCCTGCCTGACCATCCTAGTGGTTTAACTCTGGACTGCTTTACCGTTGCCAAACCCTGCCTGCTGGACCATTCTAGTAGTTTACATTTGAACTGCCTTTCTCTGATTCCCTGCCTGTTGCCGCCAAAGTCTATCCTGCCTGTGGTGAGTGCCGCTTACCTCATCTTGCGAACTTTCTTGGCTCTGGGATATTCCCTATCATTCCGGCTCGACGCCGGGATAAGAAGACTACAGGTTGAGTTCGGTCTGATAGTGGATTATCCCACGAGCATTACATATACACTGTAGCTCATACACATCTAACAGATCTTTCTTTTCCTGCTAATCTACTCATCATTGAGCTCTCAGCACTTCATACTACCCAGAACTGCACATTTCATTACAGAAAGAATGGTTGGTTTATATAATACACTTCCAGCATTGGTTGTGAGAACAAATGATGTAGGGGAGTTCAAGAATGTCTATGGTTTGCATAAGAATTAATTAAGCGTACAACTCAGAAGGGGATATAACTCGATGGGTCTTCTGGTTCATTTCTGCCCTCAAAATCTATGTTTCTATGTCTGTCTACACTAATTTAAACCTAGAGCTACTCCTCATACTGCACAAACATTTAACACCCCAACCCATTCTAAATTATTACAGAAGCTACCTCCAAATACTGAGTTCTATATAACCTTAGTTCAATCTTCCTACTGAGAAAATGCATAGGAAACCATTCACTTATTTCTGCAGGTAAAAGAAATATTAAGAATCATTAAACAACAACCCCCATTCAAGATGAATCACTAATGATTTCTACAGTGGACTGCAGGGGGGATTTCTGACCCTTTCGTGTATAGCTCCGTTTAATGAACAACTGCAGGGCAGTGTTGCCTATTACCGCCTAAATGAATGCATTATCTCTTTGTTATGCTAATTCCGTACCCCATGCACAATTTAGAACGGCACTTCCAGGGAAATTAAGTATGTTCATTGACACTGTGAAATGTTTTCACCCTCACCATAACCTTCACACACTTGGAACATCTATCAGTCTTTAAGCTATTCATCTGAAAAAAGTAGAAAAATAAAATAAAAAAAATATATATAACTTGCCAATTATTATGCTAATGAATTGCTATAAATTACAATAGATTACTTTGAAAATGTGGTTCATTTTAGTTACAGAATACAAACAGAAAATGTATCAATGATAAAGCCTAAGTAAATCTAGTTACTACTCCTGAGATTTCAATTTTTTCTCTCTCTAGATTGCTGTATGCTAGTTATAATACTCATGACCCTGGCATGCACTATGTATTTCTGGAATAAAACTGGCTTAAACAGTATGTGTGTGGGTTAAAGTGCACTTAAATAAATTATAAATGTTATGGTTATTAAAAATCACATTTGGTTTGATGCAAAATTACTCAAAATTATTTTGGGTGAGAAATTAAATAGTGCCCTGTTTTGAACTTGAGGTCAAAGCAATTTAGCACCCTGAAGAAATTCAATTATGAGGCATGCAAATGAGTATTATGGCCGGATTGATCAGGAAAGCAAATGACATCAGGTTATTTTGCTCTTACAATTTAACTTGCAGACTTGTCGTCACATGCTATGGACACTTCTGCTAAAGAATCTCTTTATAGAATATTAGTAAAAACTCCAATTGTCCGAAGAGAAAAT
This sequence comes from Bombina bombina, assembly GCF_027579735.1. NCBI lineage: Eukaryota > Metazoa > Chordata > Amphibia > Anura > Bombinatoridae > Bombina > Bombina bombina. Next base: position 573,712,937 of record NC_069501.1, read on the forward strand.
ATATTAGATTGGTTTGAACAGGTAGTGGTTTCTACGGTAGCTCACAAAATACAACTACAAAGGTTGAAAATTACTTTTTAACATTATTATAAAATAGTGAAATCATCGTATTATGGGCCAGATTATGAGTGGAGCGTTATCCTAACATGCGCACTTTAAATAACCAGTCATTACAAGTGGCTGGTTAATGTGGCTGCGAGCTTGAGGTTTCACTTTGTGCTAGAAATTATCAACAAAAGATCAAATCTCTGGTTAATGAAAAATGTTGCCCCAATTGACCCCAAAATAAAGAGGACAGTAGAGTTTCATTAAATAAACATATTAGCAACTTTAAAAAAAAAACTGCGCTGGAGCGCAAATATCACGCTTGCGTAAGCACAATATAGTTCTATATGTGTTGCATTGCTTACAGGTGAGAATTGTAAAAAATATTCTTTAATACTTTTTCGTCATAACTCCTAATGTTTTTAGAAATTAAATATGGGTACACAATCTAAGGGCTGGGCCTTGGGTAGGTGGCATAGAGATGGGGTTTACATTTTTAGTGACTGAATTAGGATAGTAAAGAGTGCTAATCCTCACTGGCTGATAAAGATGTACTGCTTTACTGCTGGAGAGCACCTCTGTACGTATGAAAATAATTCACTGATTTATTCAGGAAAGGAACATTAGTTTAAGATGAAAAAATAAAACATTTTCTACAGTGTCCCTTTATGAAGAGTAGAGTGGAGCACCAGAGTTAATCCATAATCTAAGGCTGCTCTGCAGACTACAGAGCAATGGGAGGAATATTGTTTTATTCTTCATGCAGCTATAAGTGCCAGTTCTATATATGTGCTCCTTTTATTGCTATTATCCAGAAGTTTGAATATCACCCTAAATATTTATTTAGAGGCTTTGTTTATTAAACCTCTCTGCATGATAACAAATCAGGCAATTCCCACAGAGCCAGTTCAGTTGGTGTAAGGCATACTGGATGAGCCACATGCAGATTAAAATAATCATAGTATCTGATTACCATACATTATGATTAATCAGTATGAGTACTTTTATTTTCCATGCTTAACCTGTAATAGCATACTGTTAAGCCCCATGCAACTTTTACCAACGGCCACACTAACTCTAAATTCATTTAAATTTCCCTTAATAAAATATATTTAAACCAGTATCAGCCAAAGTTCAATGATATCCCAGCTTGTTCTAATCAAAATGCCTGCACACTGATCAATTTGTGCTCATTAAGGAATGTCCTAAAATTTAGTCTAATTATGCTACTTATGGACTAGAGCTAAGAAATCCTGTACTTAACCAAAATTCTGATGTTTTCCAAAGTACTGAAATCTCTGTACAATAACTTTGTGTAATCATGCCCGTTTTTTTTTTTTTTTTTTTTTTTACTGAGAGTAGACCAATATGACAGATCAAGAACACTCTTTATTAACTATAATTATGAAATGTACCTTTCTCTATATATACTTTAAGGTAGGAACACACTTTCTAAGCACTATGGGGACAATTTATTAATGTCCGCCGCACATCGATAAATGCCGACAGCATACACTGTCGGAATTTATCATTGCACAAGCATTCCTTGTGAAATGTTTGTGCAATGCCACCCCTGCAGATTTGCGGCTAAACGGCCGCTAGCAGGGGTGTCAATCAACCTAATTGTATCCGATTGGGATGATTGCTGTCTGCCGCCTTAGAGGGGGCGGACGAGTTAAGGAGTAGTGGTCTTAAGACCGCTGCTTGTTAACTCCTGTTTTTGGCGAGCCTGATGGAAACAGATGCCTTGGGGCTGATTGACAGGTTGACAAATCAGCCCCTATATGGCAACAGTGTTTTCAAAAATGTTTTTATTATTTACTGTGTGTGTGTTTATAGCTCTAATGGTCTTGGCATATTAAGGCAATAAAAACTGTAACAATGGTTAGGAAATATTTTGATATAACTAATTTTAAAATTGATGCACATGGTGCAATGGTTAGGGTCTATCAATGGCAGACATATTGGAAGAAATATTTAGACTGTGAACTAGATAGATTGGCAGATGTTTAACTAAACAAATAGCTAGATGGGCAGACAAAACAAATTTGAGGACTGGCTGCAAAACTCACAATTAGCTAGTTAGTCAAAATGGTCTCTTGACAAATTACATGACTGATAGCTAAATGAACAGTTAGGAAGGTAATCCATATAAAGACAAACAAATGGTTAGCTAGACATTCAGACAACCATGCAGCATAAATACATACTTTATAAGGCAAAGTCATGTTTATATTAATCTATAGTCATTACCACAACATACTGATTCCATCTTGCCTCCTGTGGGCTTTTTAAAAATCTCTTCTTGATCTATTTTATTGGTCTACTATCAAGAATGAATTATAGTTAGCTTGATTGTACCCATAACCAATATAGTTAACAGTTGTATTTGTATTACATGAAATCATTAACAAAAATATATATATAACTACTGCTATAGCACAGGTTTTCAGATAAACCCAGATAAAGTATAGTTGTTATTAGTTATTTTGAACTGAAAAAAACCCTGTGCAAGCAGGGAAATGACAATTTGAAAGGGAATTTTCTTAATGTGCATTTACAATGTATAGTTGAAGTTCTAGTGGTAATAATGCATTTGAAAATCATACAATAAATGGGTTATTGTTGAATATTTTAAAACTTTTATAATAAATTTGAATAAAATACAGCAATTGTGCAGTATACTTTATTATTGGATATAGCCAATATTTATAACATTTACTTTTGAAAAAAAACAAAAACATTTTTTGAATTCATGCTATTTAAACACTTGCATCTGGATGATATTTATCAATATAAGACCTTGTGAATTCTTCATAGTCAGCAGAAATATGTTTTCATTTATCAACAATCTGATAAAGTGTCCTTTTTTGAGATACATTAATAATAATAAGATCAATGTTAACAAAATGGGCTCAAAACTATGTGACACTTGATGACTTTTTTTTTTTTTTAAAGAAAAGACAACATGCGCCCAAATTATGCTTAATTATTTGACCACCCCCTAAAAAGCAGTAGATTGTGTATAACAAGTAAATACTGTACGATGTTGTTACATTAATAATTCTGTATCATTCTGTTTTTTTTATTTTTCATTGAGTAAATAAATAAAAAAAACTGTATTAACAGATTGTCTTGCCTGCCTTTCACAAACAAACACAGGTAAATAGAAAGAAGGAGCCAATGGGAAAGGAGCACATCAAACATTAATCCATTGTTATGGTTGACTGACACAATGATACATATCATATATACAAATATAAGCTTTTGTTGTTCAAAGTAATTTGAAAACCATTAGTATTGTTTTAATGATGGACTATAATTGTTTTGAATTTGAACATGGCTTATATCACTGCATAAACCCATGAGAAAAGCTCTTTGACCATATCTGAATACAAAACAATATTTCAAGCAAAATCATTAATCGCAGTAAAATACGCACAAAACAGTAGCATGTTCATACTGCCTTCCCTGATGCCGCTATCTCTCAAAACAAAGCCAAAGTAAACAATATTATTCTCTGCAATTGAAAAACAGAAGTACTAGCAATTTAAATAGTGACCATCAATAAAAATAAAAAAAAAATCTCTCAAATGGAGTGAGGGAGAGGGAACTGAGAGACATCTGTGGGAGGCATTTGTGAAAAGAGTAGCGGTTCTCTGACACAAAGAAGCAATCAGTCGAGAAAACATTTCTGTGAGGCTGAAAGAACTAACTAATGAAGGTGATAGTCTGAAATACTTGGCTTTCACAAAGCTCAATTCAAAAGACCTAGAAAAAAAGCCTTTATATCAAATACAAGAGTTTAGAAGGTACAGATCAGTTTTTTTTTTCTTAAGCTGTGTTTTGACTTATTTGTTAAGGGTGCAGTAAAGATGTGTGTATTTTCATTTAAACTTCGTTTAAACATTGGGGTGTGTTGACATAAATGTGGCAAACTTGGCTGTGATTTGCATAGTAAAGACTGCACTTTTCGCAACAGTTTTTTCCATTTTAACTTGTGACCTTTAAGATGACATAAAAATACATTTGGAAATGAATAGGGTTTCAAAATGAATTAGAAGCATTTGTGCAATTTAGAGGAACACTAAATACAGCAGAACTGAATAAATGACAAATGCAATAGCACTTACTTTGAATTTGAAATGAGAAGTAGACTATTTTCTGGCAAATGTCAAAGTTCATTTAATGTTCCCTCCTCCTGTATCATGTGACAGCCATCAACCAATAACAAAATGTATATACTGTGAACTTTTGCACATGCTCAGTATGAACTGGAACCTCAGACAGTGTGCATAGGGAAGTTTGTTTAAATTGCATGCTTTATCTGAATCATGAAACTTTTGACTTTAGTGTCCCTTTAATTAAAAAAAAATATTTCTATCAAAATGCATCAGTCCTTAAATAATAACTTTAAGCATGCAAACACAACTTACTGCAAACAAATAGTTTGATGTCCCTTTAACTGTAGACATTTTCTGTATAGTAGAAAGAAATAGAAATGCATGAGGAAAAAAAAGCAGATAGCGGAAAAATTGTCAGAATCCTGTCTGCTGTAAAATCTTAGATTTTATTTGACCTTTGGTTGTCTTTTGAATTTGTGATTGTTCTATGTTTAATTAAGCATTCTCAGTCTCCTTAATGCATTAGCCTTTACCACCTTTCCTGCTGGTCTATTAAATTAAGTCACAGCTGTCAAACTCCACTTAAAAAAAAACTTAAAGGGACACTTGTCTAAATGTACTATAGCTAGCTAGTTCTGAGACGCAGCAGCTCAACTCTCACAGAGAAAGACCTTTCTGATATTTATGCTGAACTTTGAACTACCTTGTTTTGTATTTAAATTAGTTAAACTCTATAAAAATTATAATAATAACAATAATAATAATAATCTCACAAAAACAGCAAGATGTAACATGCTAAAGCTAAGCACAACTAAAAACCTTTCCACTTGAACAAGTTACAAATTAAAATGTGTTGCTATTCACTTTAAGTTTTTTTCCCCTCATGAGCATAACAATTTTGAGAGGGACCTATATGAAGTGAGCTTTCTCTCAAGCCCATTAAAGATGTCTTTGTGAAAACTGTGCATTCAACTTGATAGATTTTTGGCTTTTTGGCATTTGGCATCTCAATAACAACTTCATACTTATATCAGTTTTCCTATTAAACATTTTCTTTAAAATGAATCTCTTATGTCCCTCAAGGTAATAGGTGATTGCCATAGGAATGGCAATCACCTGTTTGCAGAGTAACTTTTACTAGATTTATAATAGACTATAGTGCATTTATAAAAGCTCTATAACTGACCCACTTATTTGAAAGATATATCCTACATGTCCAGGCTATCAGGTCAATACTAATCCAAATATTTCTATATTTCCACAATTTGTTCCTGATGTCAAGTTTTCAAACTTAGCTAATATTGTCAACAAAATTTTATACTGATAAAAATCTGAAATGCCTTCTTCCTCCGATGCAAACGTGTCTTCAACATATTTTTGTTTGTTAAGCCAATGTTATCATAATATTAATTTGTAATTCAGCCAAAAAAAGTAAATACAAAACCTATCATGTTAATAATAAATAGCATGATTAAAATTAACTATTTATGTTCCAAAACCATTGTGATATTTGTCAAACAGTATTAATGTTTTTTTTTAATATATGCATGATTGGTATTAAAAGCTTGCTTGTTCAATGTTTTTACATTCTTTAAAGGGACAGTCAACCCAAATTTTCAAATATGTAATTCCTATAAAGTTGCTAACGGTGTTTAGTTTGCACTGTAGCCTAATGTATTAGCCTAAATCATTTATAAGCATTTCTACTTACTTGTTTCTTCTTTGCAGTTTAAAATGCCCGCCTGCCCCCTCCCATATTTCGTCATCATGATCCTCAGGTTGCTCATTCTCCAGCCCTAAGTCGGCTACTTCTCGTAATTCCACGCTCCTTTTTTTTTTTGCGAATGCGCATTGCGCCGCTAACAGGTGTGCACGTTTGTCAGTGAGAAGCTGTGTTTAGTGCCGTCTCTTGTTTATTGCAGGGTTGGAGCTGGAGCATACAAGCAGGTGGTGATCAAGCGCTAACAAATACACTACAGTGTATTCTGGTGCAGGATCCAGACTGGATTGTCGCAGAACCACAAAACTGTGCCCCAGTGGGAATTTGTGACATCCAGAGTGACACTGCCCTGATTGGAACATGCCCTGACACTGCCCTGATATGGTATATTAATGCCACACTGAGGTGCCGAACTAAACTTACTTGTTAAATATTTAACTGCTCTGCCGAGTACACTAACAGCTCTAGTATCTAGCAGCGTAACATAACTCATTATTGCCTAGAGTTGAATGGCGTTGAGTGCGGTATAACTCCGCTATCTGGCTTTGATCTAATTGTTGTTCAAATAAAATATATCAGAATGCGCCAGAGGATATTACCACACAAGCTTATCTTAATCTAGGCGAGATCTCCCAACCAGATCTCTAAAAGATAGTTAAAAAATGTGCCACAAGAGAAGCGCTGCACTCCCTGTTTGGGGTGAGTGTTGCTTAAGGTGGTGTCCACGCTATATATCAACGTATATCAATACAATCATATGTATATATGAAAAAAGTGTGTATATAAAAATAATTAAAAAATAGCGATTATCAGTAAAATTATTTAATTCTGACTTAAAAACTGTTAAAACCTGTTGTATACAACAAAAAACAATAGTGATTGATATACAATTCACAATTTTAAATGCATGTCAATAAAATGTCAATAAAATTATATAAAGGTTGATTTTATATGACAGTTCAACGTTGGTAAAATATGGTATAGAGGTATAAATAGCTAACATACAATTTAGAGTAAGCTAAGAAAAAAGTCTGTTGCCTGTAGTGCTAATCCTAGTAGGTGGGTAAATGTAAATCTGTGCATATAATGTCCCAGAGAGAAGACTCCAAAGAATATATCCAATGTGTGATCCTAAAAAATGTGATGTCCAAATAGAATGTGACAGTCCTTGTCCTGCTCGATGTTTGCAATGTGAGAAGGTGAAAAAAGTGATTTAGATTAAAATAATATAAAAATCAAAAACAGGTGTACACCTGAAAATGTGAAAATATAAAAATGTAAAAATATAAAAATATAAAAATGTATAAAAATATAAAAATATCTTGTGAACAATAGTGATTCAAAAAGGTGATTCAAAAAAGTGACTGAGTAGCTTGATGAAAAAAGTAATTTTCCTAAAAGTTATTTGTTTCAAATAAAATTGGTTCCCAAAACAAATATTGTGATGAGTGGGTTATTTCCAAAAGTAAATGTTATAATGAATGGATAATTCCTGAGTGACCTAAGGAAAAAAGAAAAAATACATAGTGCAATAATGCCTCTAAACAGTGCTGATGATAAGTATTTAGCTTACCTAGTGCTCCTGAGCCGTTTATACCAGTTTGTCTACGCGTTTCGGTCTTGTAAAAGACCTTTCTCAAGACTGGTATCGGCTCCTTCCATTGCTGCCCTTTTTATTATCCTCATTGGCCAATGGTATCTTTCGAAAATGGCGCCGAAAATTTTTGCGCCAAAGAAAAAGGGGAAGTTTGTCCCGTGTGTATGGCCTTTGGTTTGTGACCTGGAACTATAATAATAAGTTTCGGTTCCTTGCAAGGTGTATTGCCCTTGCAAGGTGTGTTCACATACCGCTTTGTTTGTTTTCCCTGTATTCGGCTAACCGGAAGTTGTCAGACCGGAAGTAGTCCCGGCTGTCATCGGGAAAGATCTGACTGAGTCCCCCAACTTTATATATCGGAAAACAAAGAATATCAAAACAATGATTGCACCAAGCATCCCTACCAACACCACCAGAAACAAGGTAATGAGTGTACACGGACAAAAGCTAAAAGGTTTTTTCCCATGCCAGTCATGTAAAGCCTGCAAACATGGGAATAAGGGGCACACCTTTAGGTCTAAGGTCACAAAAGAATCTTTTGAGATGAAGGAGATGATAAGGTGCCACGACACAGGAATCATATATATGATAGAATGTGGATGTGGAATGCAGTACATAGGGCAGACATCCAGGAAACTGAGAGACAGGATTCGGGAGCACCTACTCAAGATAAAATGGGGAAAAGAAGACCTCCCGATCTATAAACATTTCAAAGAGGTTCATAACGGTAACAACAAAACCTTCAAATTTATGGGTATTGACAAACCTATTAGAAATTGGAGGGGTGGGGATTTCGAAAAGCAACTCCTCAGAGTAGAATCTAAATGGATTTTCCTTTTAGACTGCACCTTTCCAAAAGGATTTAACAGCAGTATGGAAATATTCCATTTACTATGATGACATCCGAAGGAACCATCACCATCGTAGTCCTATCAATGCCACCATTATGAATCCCTAAATCATCACTTATTATTAACTTACAAATGGGCCGAATAGTGGATTACTAATTCATCAATGGGTCTAATAGTGGATAAAAGACACACATAACTTTCACTGACCTAACTAAGTTACTAATACACTCACTTACTTTTATGTAACTGACCATTCCCAATCTGTATTACAATGTTGGGTATAAAACAGGAAAATTGCTTGACAACAATTTCAAGGTAATCATACTTTAGGTCTTTTAAAAATGGGTCGCCCGTAACAAACCTAAATTCCCTCTTTAATTGCATTTTCATACGTTCTTAATACATTTTAATATATTTTATATAATTTTATTCTTACAATGGAGATTAACTACTTTTGTGCCATCTTTTTATATATGACTTTTCAGATATTCATATATTTATTAGTTTTTAGACATTTATATATTTATAGATTTTGAAATTTTGACATAATAATATTATGTTTGGCGAATATTTGAAAACGGTATTTGAAATACCTGATAACCCAAAGTTTAGATGTAAACCAGTAGCTCCTGAGTCCGCAATACCACATGTTCTACTCTCTACATTACATAACACCAATATAGTCCAAACACCCTCACTCTATCTACCGCGTTTTTTACTTTTTCCGCCTACTACTTCCGGTCTGACAACTTCCGGTTAGCCGAATACAGGGAAAACAAACAAAGCGGTATGTGAACACACCTCACAAGGGCAATACACCTTGCAAGGAACCGAAACTTATTATTATAGTTCCAGGTCACAAACCAAAAGCCATACACACGGGACAAACTTCCCCTTTTTCTTTGGCGCGAAGATTTTCGGCGCCATTTTCGAAAGATACCATTGGCCAATGAGGATAATAAAAAGGGCAGCAATGGAAGGAGCCGATACCAGTCTTGAGAAAGGGCTTTTACAAGACCGAAACGCGTAGACAAACTGGTATAAACGGCTCAGGAGCACTAGGTAAGCTAAATACTTATCATCAGCACTGTTTAGAGGCATTATTGCACTATGTATTTTTTCTTTTTTCCTTAGGTCACTCAGGAATTATCCATTCATTATAACATTTACTTTTGGAAATAACCCACTCATCACAATATTTGTTTTGGGAACCAATTTTATTTGAAACAAATAACTTTTAGGAAAATTACTTTTTTCATCAAGCTACTCAGTCACTTTTTTGAATCACCTTTTTGAATCACTATTGTTCACAAGATATTTTTATATTTTTATACATTTTTATATTTTTATATTTTTACATTTTTATATTTTCACATTTTCAGGTGTACACCTGTTTTTGATTTTTATATTATTTTAATCTAAATCACTTTTTTCACCTTCTCACATTGCGAACATCGAGCAGGACAAGGACTGTCACATTCTATTTGGACATCACATTTTTTAGGATCACACATTGGATATATTCTTTGGAGTCTTCTCTCTGGGACATTATATGCACAGATTTACATTTACCCACCTACTAGGATTAGCACTACAGGCAACAGACTTTTTTCTTCGCTTACTCTAAATTGTATGTTAGCTATTTATACCTCTATACCATATTTTACCAACGTTGAACTGTCATATAAAATCAACCTTTATATAATTTTATTGACATTTTATTGACATGCATTTAAAATTGTGAATTGTATATCAATCACTATTGTTTTTTGTTGTATACAACAGGTTTTAACAGTTTTTAAGTCAGAATTAAATAATTTTACTGATAATCGCTATTTTTTAATTATTTTTATATACACACTTTTTTCATATATACATATGATTGTATTGATATACGTTGATATATAGCGTGGACACCACCTTAAGCAACACTCACCCCAAACAGGGAGTGCAGCGCTTCTCTTGTGGCACATTTTGATCTAATTGTTGCCAATAAACAGTGCAGTACTTATTGCTACTATATAGCTACAACCTTGAACTGAGTAGTTGAATTAGGTATTATACCTGCACTTAATAGCGGTGCGTCTCATATAGCACTACTGCTCAGTCTTCCATATTTCAACACTGCTGTAACTTTAATCTCAGTCTTAATAGCAGCAACTGTCCATTGCCAAACAAGGTTTTCTATATATCTTTACTACTATTAAGCACAGTATGCTGATTATATATATATGAGACGCACCGCTATTAAGTGCAGATATAATACAATAGCGGTGCGTCTCATATATATATATAATCAGCATACTGTGCTTAATAGTAGTAAAGATATATAGAAAACCTTGTTTGGCAATGGACAGTTGCTGCTATTAAGACTGAGATTAAAGTTACAGCAGTGTTGAAATATGGAAGACTGAGCAGTAGTGCTATATGAGACGCACCGCTATTAAGTGCAGGTATAATACCTAATTCAACTACTCAGTTCAAGGTTGTAGCTATATAGTAGCAATAAGTACTGCACTGTTTATTGGCAACAATTAGATCAAAGCCAGATAGCGGAGTTATACCGCACTCAACTCCATTCAACTCTAGGCAATAATGAGTTATGTTACGCTGCTAGATACTAGAGCTGTTAGTGTACTCGGCAGAGCAGTTAAATATTTAACAAGTAAGTTTAGTTTGGCACCTCAGTGTGGCATTAATATACCATATCAGGGCAGTGTCAGGGCATGTTCCAATCAGGGCAGTGTCACTCTGGATGTCACAAATTCCCACTGGGCCACAGTTTTGTGGTTCTGCGACAATCCAGGCTGGATCCTGCACCAGAATACACTGTAGTGTATTTGTTAGTGCTTGATCACCACCTGCTCGTATGCTCCAGCTCCAACCCTGCAATAAACAAGAGACGGCACTAAACACAGCTTCTCACTGACAGACGTGCACACCTGTTAGCGGCGCAATGCGCATGCGCAAAAAAAACAGGAGCGTGGAATTGCGAGAAGTAGCCGACTTAGGGCTGGAGAATGAGCAACCTGAGGATCATGATGACGAAATATGGGAGGGGGCAGGCGGGCATTTTAAACTGCAAAGAAGAAACAAGTAAGTAGAAATGCTTCTAAACGATTTAGGCTAATACATTAGGCTACAGTGCAAACTAAACACCGTTAGCAACTTTATAGGAATTACATATTTGAAAATTTGGGTTGACTGTCCCTTTAATTGCTATTACTGGAAAAGTATTTTTTTCTTCTTCTTAACCCTTTTCCACCAGGGCTTATTTGACAACATCTGAACTAAGTTCTGATGTAAAAAATAAGTAAAATTTAAATTCAAGTGATTGTTTATGCGATCAGGTGATTTCAATGATGAGATCGGGTCAGGTGGGAGTGCCTATGATGCTAGATACTCCCACCAGCACGCGATCCCAGTTAGGAAACCGTTATGACTTCAGTACTGTCAAAAGGCTAGGACATTCCATGCCGTCCTAATGGGACTAAAGGCCATTGCAGTTAGGATGGGATGGAACGTCCTAAGGAGGTGAAGGGGTTAATTATTGATTGGGGAGAAAGCTTTTCATAATTTTGTGTGATTTCTACCTTCAAACCAAGAAGAAAAGTGCAGGAAATTATTTTCTCGTATAAGAAAATGGACGCAATTTAGATCATCTTCAATAATGTGATTTTAACTATTCTCACACTGTAAATTGTAAAAGTGCAATGGAACAAGGTTTAGTCCACTGAAAAATATAGCCACTAAAATCTCTTTTTGTTTGCTTAATATAAAACAAAAAAACTCTTTTAGAAAACATAATTTAAAAAGAAAAAAACATCCAACCTTGTAATATTTACATTACTTTAAGTAAATTGCCACACAAGATTCTTCAAATCAAACATAGTGTGCACTATTTTTGGACTTCTGATTTTACAAATACTTGGGCAAAAGATTAGCAACAAACAAGATGGAAAGCAAAACAGTAAAATTTCCTTCATGAAGCCATTTTAAAAAAGTACTGTAATGTAATATCATGAAAATGCAGGTATATATTCATATGCACATCCTAAATTACTCCATTGGCTATTCCAATGTGTATTGTACATATGCAAAATACTTGTTTAATTCCAAATCTTCTTGGAATTCTCACATACTCACAGGTATGTTGAAAATGCCACTTTTACATTTGATCATGTTTTTTAGGTGTCAAATTTGCTAAGTGCAAAATGATGCCAAAAAAATGTTGAAAAGTTTTGAGACAATGGATTAAGATCACGAGAATAGGACTTTCCATGTTAATTGTGGGGCCTTTTTTAACAAACGAAAAACAGGGATCGTAATCAGGTCAAACACTAAAAGTGCCTGTAGGCAGCTTAAAATGGGCTAAAAAAGATTGCATGACACACTGAGAGCAATCCCAATATTAGAAAAAATAATTAAAATAAATACTTTTGAGAAAACAAAAGTTCAAACATCCATGGGGGCTGATAGGTATATGTTTCATTCAGTGTAGTTTATCACTAATAACCAGCCCTACTGCTTTAAATGCTATGAATTCAGTTAAAAGTGTATGACATATTAATATTAGCCCTAAGGATCATGTACATTGTGTGTCTATTTTTAACTTACCTTATATTAATTGTAGTTAAATATTTCAAACTTTTGATGCAATGTTTATGTTTTTAATCAGCAATGGGTGCCACAGTATTTAAAAAAAAATCTTTTTTTTCAGTCATGTTTAATTAGTGACATTAGACAACATCGATGAAGCAACATAGCTCTGCAATGTTTTAGCCCTTTTAGATATAACATAATATACAATGTCTAAACATGCAATAGAATAGGCTCTGTTAAAACATTTTTTTTAATAATTCCCTTGTAATATCATAACCATTTAATATATTCTAAACTGTATGCAGCAATTAATTTTAAAGGGATTGTCTACACCTTAGTCATCTTAAAGTCTTACCTTAGATTAAGCTGCAAATAGCCTCCTGCACATTTTCCATATCATGCAGCAGGAATGGTAAAACATGTATTTAAAATTAATATTTTTTATGGTCACTTTGAAATGGCTGCCAAGCTCCATTGCATATGGTGTCCAGTCACAAAAGGCTCACTAGTTGGATTCAATAGACTGTCAGTGCTATTCAGCAAAGTGCCTACCCTAGATGAAGCCCAAAGTCCAGAAAGGGAACAGCACACGGGAGTGAAGGATGTGCACGGTAGACCTAGGGCGCTGCCAAGCCCTAATACACATGTACAAAGATAAGCAGGGTCTCCAGCACTTTTTCAAACAGACTTTATTTGAACACAAATAGCGACGTTTCGGTGTCACAGCACCTTATTCATGCTTGGTAATTGTATACAGGCCTATTGCATCTTTAAATACCCAAATTTTGGCGCCCTCTCAACTTGTTGTGTGGAGAGGGCTCCCTCTAGTGGCCTAATGTTATACATACACCTACATAACTTGTATACAAGTTGAATTAGTTAATATAAATATATTACTAAATCCCAAAAAATACATAGGTAAATCTCAAAAAAGAGAGCATAATAATCTATAAGAAAATTTCATTTGACTATAGTTTATATATTACCTAGATAAATTTAATTAACCATTTTATGAACACTTTGTAGGAAATTAAAATACATGGAAAAATGTATACAAAAACAAGGGAAGGGCCTGAAAATACAGCATAGATTCTAATTGATAAATAATTCATTGGACTGAAGATACTTAAAGAGAGATTCAGAAAAAACAGCTTAAATCAAATTCCCTGTTAAGACCCTTGGGATGCATACTGTCTAATTTATGCACCCACCACATCTCTCTTTGTTTTAATAGACGTTCCCTATCCATGCCTCTTCTGTTTGGAGGGATATGGTCTATTACTTGCCACCTGAGTTGGCTGATGTGGTGGCCTTTCTCGAGAAAATGGTTGGATACAGGGGCATCCCTGTTCTTGCATCTAATGTTGGACCTATGTTGACCAATACAGTCTTTCACCTTACGGGTGGTCTCGCCTATATAGATTCAAGAACAGGGACACTTGATCAAGTATACCACATAGGTGGTCTCGCAGGTATAATACCCCTTGATAGAGAACTTTTTTCCACTTTGGGGATGATGAAAGAATTCTCCTTTTATCACTGAATGGCAGCTCATGCAACCAAGGCAGGGAAAAGTTCCCATGTTCTTCTTACCCAACAGCTGTTGTCTATTCTGTCTGGTGGGGCCTATATCTGTATGCACCAAGTGGTCCCTAAGGCTTTTTACTCTCTTGTGTGCCATGATAGGAGGCGCTTGGAACAGAGCTACATTGGAATTGCATTCCTTGAGTATATGCCAGTTCTTCCGAATCAACCTAGATATTTTGTCACTCAATGGATTGTATTGACTGACAAACACCAGTCTATTTTCTTTGGGAATTCTTTCCTTAATTTTATCCAAAGAGCCTATAGTATCTTCTAGGAGTTTTTTAGGGTATCCTCTGTCAGTGAATTTTTTAGACATTTCATTAAACCTTATCCCCCTTGTCTCTTCATCATCGACAATCCTGTTAACCCTTAATAATTGGCTCCTGGGGAGGGAATTTACCAATGGCCTGTGGTGAAAGCTATTAAATTGCAATATACTGTTTCTGTCTGTATCTTTTCTATACAGATCAAATTCTAGATGATGACCCTTCTTGAGAACTAGCGTGTCCAGGAAGGGTATGGATTCCTCACTGACACTCACTGTGAAGAAAAGGTCCCTTACTTCAGAATTTAAATTCTGAACAAATTGTGTAAGGGATTCAACGTCGCCCCACCACACGCCAAAAATATCGTCTATATATCTTCACCATACGGCTCCATATTGTTTGAATAACTGATTTTTATAGACAATACTCTCCTCAAACTCACACATGAAGAGGTTGGCGTATGATGGGGCGACATTAGAGCCCATGGCTGTACCCCTCACCTGGACATACCAGCTGTCCTGAAAGATAAAGTAATTCCAATAAAGGACAATACGTAACAAGTCCTCAATAAATGATACTTCAATCTCACTATACCTCCTCCAATGTTTTTTTTATTATGGATATACCAGTTTCATGTTTTATGGATGTGTATAAACTACGTACATCCATGGTGAACAGGAGGTATTTGTCACTAGGGAATACCAAATCCCTTGCCTTCTGTAAAAAATTATTAGTGTCTTGTATGTAGCTTGACATCCTAGTGACTTCAGGCTGCAAGATCTTATCCAAAAATTTAGAAATATTTGTAAATACTGACTCAACTGAGGAGACAATAGGTCTCCCCGGTGGTCTCTGTTTGTCCTTGTGGACTTTTGGGACAGTATAAAAGACAGGTGTCCTAGGGTTTACAGTACACAAATACTCATCTTTAATAATAATATAATAATAGCTTTTTGTCGATAATGCCTTGACTCAGGGCTCTCTGTACAACTACATTTATCTCCTTCTGTATGTTACCTAAAGGATTTCCCTGCAGTGGCTTATATGTATTTATGTCACTCAATTGTGAGAGGGCTTCGTTCACATAGTATCTTTTATCTAGCAAAACCATTGCTCCACCTTTATCTGCCCCCTTAAAAACGATGTTTTTATTACCTTTTAACTCCTTAAGTACCATATTTTCACCCTTAGCAAAATTAGTCAAATTGACACGTTCATTTTTATGCCACATAGTAGTATGTTTTTTATTTTTGTATTCATCACGTAACTTTTTAACCCCTTGCTGTATTATGTTAACAAATGTATTGACACTACTATTATTAACTTTGGGGTTAAAATAACTTTTTTTGCTAAGGCCTAACTTTTTTAGGGACAATTCCGGAGTCTGGGCTTGACTATCTACCAAATAATGTTCGTTACTGAACCACACTTTAAGTTTGATATTGCGGTATAGTCTTTGCAAATCTTTTTCCAGCTCGAAAAAGTCTGTGTCATGGAAAGGGCAAAAAGAAAGTCCCCTGTTAAGCATCGTATTTTCCTTTTCATTTAATGCATATTCTGATGTATTTATTACTATATCGTTATCTCCCCCCACAGATGTGGAACATGTCGGGCTGTCCTTAATAACAGATATAGAATTGCTTACTTCTTTGACGCTTTCTTCCGTTCGGATCTGCGAATCAAGTCTCCCCCTGTAGCGGCAGTGTTTCCTAGATGAAGCCCAGATTGTGATGTCATCAGTGGGTGGTGCTTGGCAGCCATTTTAAAGTGTATAGAAAAAATATTTGTTCTAAAATAACTTTTTTGACCATTCCTGCTGCATGATATAGAAACAGTTCAGGAAGCTATTTTCAGCTTAATCTAAGGTAAGACTTTAAGATGACTAAGGTGTAGACTGTCCCCTTAAAGGGACAGTTTTCTCAAAAAAATCTCCCCTTTAATTTGTTCCCAATGATCCACTTTACCTTGTTTACAAGCATTTCCATTACCCTTCTATTGGCATTTGAAATAGTTTATTTAGCCTGTGGTATCCCCACCCATCCTGAAAGTTTTTGACCTCAAGACCAAGCTGTGTTAACACAGCCAGTAGAAGAAATTACACTCCTAATGGGTTATAAAAGAGCTAAGGTAATAAAATTATAATTTTCCATTGTTCTCTCCAATTATTGGTGATTGGTTTATGTACAGAAATAATATAAAGAAGCAGGTATATGTACACAATGTGATAAAGTAATAAGATCTGATTATACCTACAAGCTCAACCTATTTTATTAGGTTGTGACTTCAAAACACAAAATCAGCTAATTCATATACACAAATAAGCCTTAAAAAAGCAAATCTCATACATTTTATACTCTCCAGCTGGTAGAAAAGTAAATGGAAACACATTAAGGGAGAAACAATTTTATAGTATACTGTCCCTTTAAGCATATATTTTGTAAAGTTAACCATGATAACATCTCTACATATTTTAGTTTATCCATTATAAATTCCATTTGTGGATTCTTTAGACCACATAATATGGTTAACATGACCTAAAATTCAAAGGAGTATTTCCAAAAATGTTTTTTTTATATTCTACCTGAATAACACCATCATCTAACAAAGCAACATCCAAAAATGTGCTGATTTAACATGATCTTGAAAAAACAAAAATAAATACACTATATAATATGATGCCTAAATGGGTTCCTATCTCCAAGACATGGGATAGCTCCCTTAACTCTTAATATAGGTGGGCATGGTATGGTAAGTTTGCACTCATTTATGTCCCATGTGTCAAACATCACGTAATAATGTGCTGCAAGTTCATCTATGGTGGACTTTAGCCCCTTGAGTGCTAACGACGGCTGTGAGCCGTCACAAATTTTCTCAGTCAGGTGCTAACGACGGCTCAGAGCCGTCACTAGCACTCACCCACCTTGAAGGCAATCTGGGGGCTCCCACCTACTCCCACCCCGGTGATCTGACCTGAATAGTGAGAGGCGTCACTGGTGCTTCACGTTTCGCATGGTGACGTCAAGCGCAATGACGTGATGTGCAACTTTATTTACATCTCAGGCATCTAAGCAGCTACAGACCCCCAAAACCCACCGTTGGAAAGGTAATCGTCCAATAGACATGTGCAATTTGTTTTGAATTTCCGAATCAGCACCATAACTAAAATAACGAAAATAAATAATTCAGTTTTTGAATTTTTGGATCCATTCTTTATTTATATTCTGAATTTTTCATTGTTCTAATCTAAACTGCAGTTCCCCGACATCGCCTACACTTACAAAATCACTAAATAACGCTATTAACCCCTAAACCGCCGCTCTACTACATCGCCGACACTAACTAAACCTATTAACCCCTAAACCGCAGTTCCCCGACATTGCTGACACTAACAAAACCTATTAACCCCTAAACAACAGTTCCCCAACTTCGCTGACACTAACTAAACCTATTAACCCCTAAACCACAGTTTTCCGACATTGCCGACACTAACTAAACCTATTAATCCCTAAACCGCAGTTCCCCGACATAGCCGACACTAACTAAACCTATTAACCCCTAAACCGTCGTACACCCACATCGCCAACACTAATTAAAACACTAAAAAAAAACTATTAACCCCTAAACTGCCGCCCCTACATTGCAACAACCTAAATTAAACTATATTAACCCCTAAACCTAACACCCCCTAAATTTAAAATAATTAAAATAGACCTAAATTAAAGTTACAATTATTAACTAACTACCTATTTAAAAATAAACACAAACTTACCTGTTAAATAAAAATAAAACCTAAGCTAGCTACAATATAACTATTTACTAACTGCCTAGTTAAAATAAATACAAACCTACCTGTGAAATAAAAATAAAACCTAAACTTAAACTAAAAAACTTAAGATTACTAAAAATAAAAAAACGAATATTAATAAAAAAATTAAAACTAAAATTACAAAAAATAAAAAAAAATACCATTACAAAAAATAACAAAGAAATTATCCATGACAATAAAAATTATTCCTATTCTAATACCCCATTTTTTTAAAAAAAAAACACCCCAAAATAAAATTACCCTAATCTATAATAAACTACCAAGGGCCCTTAAAAGGGCATTTTGTAGGGCATTCCCCTAAAGTTAACAGCTATTTTGCTAACAATTTACAACAACCACCCCACAAACCCACAAAATAAAAAAAAAAAACCTAACTAAAAAAATCCTAATCTACCCATTGCCCTGAAAAGGGCATTTGTATGGGCATTGCCCTTAAAATGGTATTCAGCTCTTGTTTGGCCCATTAAAATAAAAAAGCCCTAATATAAAAAAAAACACCCTAAAAAAATACCTAACACTAACCCTAAAATCGGTACTCACAGTTGCTGAAGTCCGGCAAAACGCAATGATACCCAAATATAAAAGGTTTTTGGGGTGTTTTTTTCTTAGATTAGGGTTCGGGCAGTTCTTAAAATGCCCTTTTTAAGGGCAAGAAAAAGAGTTTAATGCCCTTTTAAGGGCAATGCCCATACAAATGCCCTTTTTAGGGCAATGGGAAGATTAGGTTTTTTTAGATAGTTTTTTTTATTTTCGGGGTTTGGGGGGGTGGGGGTTTGTAAAGCTGATTTCTTTAGGGCAATGCCCTCCAAAAGGCCCTTTTAAGGGCTATTGGTAGTTTATTATAGATTAGGTTTCTTTTATTTTGAGGTGTTTTTTTAAAAAAAAATGGGTATTAGAATAGGAATAATTGTTATTATTTTGGATAATTCGTTTGTTATTTTGTGTAATTTTTTTTCGTTTTGGGTGTTTTTTTTTTAGAATAGCCATTTTTTATTTTTAATAAGCAGCAAAAGAGCGGAATGCCCTTTTAAGGGCAATGCCCATACAAATGCCATTTTCAGGGCAATGGGTAGATTAGGTTTTACTTTATTTTTATTTTTTATTTTCTTTCATGTAATTGGCAAGAGTCCATGAGCTAGTGACGTATGGGATATACAATCCTACCAGGAGGGGCAACGTTTCCCAAACCTCAAAATGCCTATAAATATACCCCTCACCACACCCGCAATTCAGTTTTACAAACTTTACCTCCTTTCTTCTGTGATATGCGCTTCTTAGCATTTTGAAGCTCGATTCCTCTCAGAATACAGTGAATGTCAGAGGGATGTGAAGGGAGTATCACCTATTAATTCTATGGTTTTCCTCGTAGGAAATATTTTCATACTCCTACCTCCCTTTTCAGATCGACGATATACTCTCATATTCCATTACCTCTACTGATACTGTTTCAGTACTGGTTTGGCTATCTGCTATATGTGGATGGGTGTCTTTCGGTAAGTATGTTTTCATTACTTAAGACACTCTCAGCTATGGTTTGGCCCTTTATGTATTAATATAAAGTTCTAAATATATATATTGTACTTATATTTGCCATGAGTCAGGTTTATGTATATTTCCTTTTGCAGACTATCAGTTTCAAAATTGGGAAAACATATTTAGGAAGTTATTTTTTTTTTTTTTTTACCTGAGGTATAGTCTTTTCTTCAAAATTTACTGTTTTCATTAATTTTCGAGGGCAAAATTAGGCTTGCGAGGCCGTAAAATGCTGATATTTATTGCGTCATTCTTGGTGCGAGAATTTTGTTGGCACAAAGGTACGTTCGGTGATGCAAATTCATTATTTCCGGCATCTTAGTTGACACCAGGTTTCCTTGCACAAGGTTACGTCTGCCATGACGGGAGTTGAGTCATTTCTGGATGTTGTTATCACCAAAAAATTTAATTTTGCGTTGCACGCCATTCTTGGCGCCAAATAATTGAATTATTTAAACCCCACTTCCTATATGCCTCTTGCCTTTTTTCTATGCTCAGAGGGCTATGCTGTTTGCATTTTTTTCCCATTCCTGAAACTGCCATATAAGGAAATTGATAATTTTGCTTTATATGTTGTTTTTTTCTCTTACATTTGCAAGATGTCTCAATCTGATCCTGTCTCAGAAACCACTTTTGGAACCCTGCTGCCTGAAAACAGTTCTACCAAAGATAAGTGTATCTGGTGTAAGTTAGCGGAGATTATGTCTCCAGCTGTAATATGTAACAGTTGTTATGATAAGCTTTTACATGCAGAGAATGTATCCGTCAGCACTAGTACAATGCCTGTTGTTCCTTCAACATCTAATGTATATGATATCCCTGTGGATATAAAAGATTTTATTGCTGATGCGATTCATAAGGCTTTGTCTGCTATTCCGCTTTCTAATAAACGTAAAAGGTCTTTTAAAACTTCTCATAAAGTTGATGAAATTTCAAATGACCAACAATATACTGAATTATCCTCCTCAGATAAGGATCTATCTGATTCAGAAGATCCTACCTCAGATATTGACACTGACAAATCTACTTATCTCTTTAAGATGCAGTACATTTGTTCCTTGTTAAAAGAGGTGTTGATTACTTTGGATATTGAGGAAACTAGTCCACGATACTAAAACTAGTAAACATTTAAATTCTGTTAGTAAACCTCATGTGGTTACTCCAGAGGTTTTTCCAATTCCTGATGCTATTTCTGATATGATTTCAAAGGAATGGAATAGGCCTGGTACTTCTTTTATTCCTTCTTCTAGGTTTAAAAAGTTGCATCCTTTGCCAGCAGTTAGACTGGAGTTTTGGGAAAATATTCCCAAAGCTGATGGGGCTATTTCTACTCTTGCCAAACGTACTACTATTCCTATGGAAGATAGTACTTCTTTTAAGGACCCTTTAGATAGGAAACTTGAATCTTATCTAAGGAAAGCTTATTTATATTCTGGCTATCTTCTCAGGCCTGCCATTTCTATGGCTGATGTTGCAGCTGCATCAACTTTTTGGTTGGAAAACTTGGCGCAACAGGAAACAGATCCTGATTTGTCTTGCATTGCTCGCTTGCTTCAACATGCTGATCATTTTATCTGTGATGCTATTTTTGATATCATCACAATTGATGTTAAATCTATGTCTTTAGCTATTTTAGCTAGAAGAGCTTTGTGGCTTAAATATTTGAATGCTGACATGGTATCTAAGTCTAGATTAGTATCTCTTTCTTTCCAAGGTAACAATTTATTTGGTTCTCAGTTGGATTCAATTATTTCAACTGTCACTGGGGGGAAGGGAGTTTTTTTACCTCAGGATAAAAGATCTAAGGGTAAATCTAAAGCTTCTAATCGTTTTTGTTCTTTTCGACAGAATAAGGAACAGAAACCAATCCTTCCCCCAAAGAATCTGGTTCCAATTGAAATCCTTCTTCAAGTTGGAATAAATCCAAGCCTTTTAAGAAACCAAAGCCAGCCCCCAAGTCTGCATGAAGGTTCAGCCCTCATTTCAGCTCAGCTGGTGGGGGCAGATTACATTTTTTTCAAAACATTTGGGTAGATTCTGTCAAAAATCTATGGATTCAGAGTATTGTTTCTCAAGGGTATCGAATAGGATTCAGAGTAAGACCTCCTGTGAGAAGATTTTTTCTCTCACACGTTCCAGTAAATCCAGTGAAAGCTCTGGCTTTTCTGAAGTGTGTTTCAGAGTGTGTTTCAGATCTAGAGCTTTTAGGGGTAATCATACCAGTTCTGTTTCAGGAACAGGGTCTGGGGTTTTATTCAAATCTATTCATTGTCCCAAAGAAAGAAAATTCATTCAGGCCAGTTCTGGATGTGAAAATTTTGAATTGTTTTGTAAGAGTGCCAACTTTCAAAATGGTGACTATAAGGACTATTCTGCCTTTTGTTCAGCAAGGTCATTATATGTCCACTATAGACTTACAGGATGCATATCTTCATATTCCGATTCATCCAGACCACTATCGGTTTCTGAGATTCTCTTTTCAAGACAAGCATTACCAATTTGTCGCTCTTCTATTTGACATAGCAACAGCTCCAAGAATTTTTTCAAAGGTTCTTGGTGCCCTAGTCTCTGTAATCAGAGAACAGGGTATTGCGGTGTTTCCTTTTTTTAATGATATCTTGGTACTAGCTCAGTCTTTACATTCTGCCGAATCTCACACAAATCAACTAGTGTTGTTTCTTCAAAGACATGGTTGGAGGATCAATTTACCAAAAAGTTCCTTGATTTCTCAGACAAGAGTCACCTTTTTAGATTTCCAGATAGATTCAGTGTCCATGACTCTGTTTCTAACAGGCAAGAGGCAAATAAAATTGGTTTCACCTTGTCGGAACCTTCAATCTCAATCATTCCCTTCAGTGGCTATGTGCATGGAAGTTTTGGGTCTCATGACTGCAGCATCGGATGCGATCCCCTTTGCTCTTTTCATATGAGACCTCTCCAGCTTTGTATGCTGATTCAATGGTGCAGGGATTATACAAAGATATCACAATTAATATCCTTAAATCCCAATGTCTCACTCTCTCTGACTTGGTGGGTTGATCACCATCGTATAGTTCAAGGGGCCTCTTTTGTTCATCCAACCTGGGCTGTAATCACAACAGATGCAAGTCTTTCAAGTTGGGAAGCTGTCTGGGGATCTCTGGCAGCACAAGGGGTTTGGAAACCTCAAGAGGCGAGGTTACAAATCAATATTTTAGAACTCTGTGCTGTTTTCAGGGCTCTTCAGGTTTGGCCTCTGTTGAAGAGAGAACCATTCATGTGTTTTCAGACAGATAATATCACAACTGTGGCATATGTCAATCATCAGGGTGGGACCCACAGTCCCCTAGCTATGAAAGAAGTATCTTGGATACTTTCATGGGCGGAATCCAGCTCTTGTCTAATTTCTGCAGTACATATCCCAGGTGTAGACAATTGGGAAGCGGATTATCTCAGCTGTCAGACTTTTCATCCGGGGGAGTGGTCTCTCCATCCAGATGTGTTTTTTTAGATTGTTCAGATGTGGGGTCTTCCAGAAATAGATCTGATGGCTTCCCATCTAAACAAGAAACTTCCCAGGTACTTGTCCAGGTCCAGGGATCCTCAGGCAAAGTCGGTGAATGTGTTAGCAGTTCCTTGGTTTTACCAACCTGCTTATATCTTCCCGCCTCTAGTTCTTCTTCCAAGAGTGATCTCCAAGATCATCATGGAACAATCGTTTGTGTTTCTGGTAGACCAGCATGGCCTCACAGGTTCTGGTATGCGGATCTTGTCCAAATGTCCAGTTGCCAACCTTGGCCACTTCCTTTAAGACCAGCCCTTCTGTCTCAAGGACATTTTTTCCATCAAGATCTCAAATCATTAAATTTGAAGGTATGGAAATTGAACGCTTAGTGCTTAGTCTGACTCAGTGATTGATACTATGTTACAGGCTCGTAAATTTGTTTCTAGGAAGATTTATTATCGAGTTTGGAAGACTTATATTTCATGGTGTTCTTCTCATAAATTCTCCTGGCATTCTTTTAGAATTCCTAGAATTTTACAGTTTCTTCAGGATGGTTTGGATAAGGGTTTGACTGTAAGTTCCTTGAGGGGACAAATCTCTGCTCTTTCTGTTTTATTTCACAGAAAGATTGCTAAGCTTTCTGATATTCACTGTTTTGTGCAGATTTTGGACGGTATCAAGCCTGTCATTAAATCAATCTCTCCTCCTTGGAGTCTTAATTTGGTTTTGAAGGCTTTACAGGCTCCTCCTTTTGAACCTATGCATTCTTTGGATATCAAACTACTTTCTTGGAAAGTGTTGTTCCTTTTGGCTATCTCTTCTGCTAGAAGAGTTTCCAAATTATCTGCTCTTTCTTGTGAGTCTCCTTTTCTGATTTTCCATCAGGATAAAGCAGTTTTGCGGACTTCATTTAAATTTATACCTAAAGTTGTAAATTCCAACAACATTAATAGGGAAATTATTGTTCCCTCTTTTTGTCCTAATCCTAAGAATTCTTTGGAGAGATCCTTACATTCTCTGGATGTTGTAAGAGCTTTGAAATATTATGTTGAAGCTACTAAAGATTTCAGGAAGACTTCTAGTCTACTTCTTGTCTTTTCTGGTTCTAGAAAAGGTCAGAAAGCTTCTGCCATTTCTTTGGCATCCTGGTTGAAGCTTTTGATTCATCAGGCTTATTTGGAGCTGGGTCAGGCCCCGCCTCAGAGAATCACAGCTCATTCTACTAGATCAGTTTCCACTTCATGGGCTTTTAATAATGAAGCTTCAGTTGATCAGATTTGCAAAGCAGCAACTTGGTCTTCTTTGCATACATTTACTAAATTCTACCGTTTTGATGTATTTGCCTCTTCGGAAGCAGTTTTTGGTAGAAAAGTTCTTCAGGCAGCTGTTTCAGGTTGATTCCTCTGCTTATGTTTTAAGTTTTTTATTTTCAATTATGAGAAAAACTTATTTTTTTTTGGATGTGGATTTAATTTTTTTCAGCAGAAAATGGCTATTTTTATTTTATCCCTCCCTCTCTAATTGACTCTTCTTTGGAGTTCCACATCTTGGGTATTACTATCCCATACGCCACTAGCTCATGGACTCTTGCCAATTACATGAAATAAAACATAATTTATGTAAGAACTTACCTGATAAATTCATTTCTTTCATATTGGCAAGAGTCCATGAGACCCACCCTTTTTATGGTGGTTCTGTTTTTTTGTATAAAGCACAATTATATTTCCAGTTCCTTTTTTTGATGCTTTCTACTCCTTTTTCTATCACCCCACTACTTGGCTATTCATTAAACTGAATTGTGGGTGTGGTGAGGGGTGTATCTATAGGCATTTTGAGGTTTGGGAAACTTTGCCCCTCCTGGTAGGATTGTATATCCCATACGTCACTATCTCATGGACTCTTGCCAATATAAAAGAAATTAATTTATCAGGTAAGTTCTTACATAAATTATGTTTTTTTATTTTTAATAAGCAGCAAAAGAGCTGAATGCCCTTTTAAGGGCAATGCCCATACAAATACCATTTCAGGGCAATGGGTAGATTAGGTTTTACTTTATTTTTATTTTGTGGGTTTGGGGGGTGGGGATTGTATACTGTTAGGGGGTGTTTGTTTTTCTTTTGTATAAATAGAGCTGATTTCTTTAGGGCAATACCCTATAAAAGGCCCTTTTAAGGGCCCTTGGTAGTTTATTATAGATTAGGGTTTTTTATTTTGGGGTGGTTTTTTTTTTAAACAGGGTATTAGAATAGGAATATTTTTTATTGTTTTGGATGTAGGTGATGGATGAAGATGGAGCCGCCAGGATGAAGATCCTTCAAGCGGGACTTCACCAACTATGAGTACCTAAAGAGGGTAGATTAGGTTTTTTTAGATAGTTTTTTTTTTATTTTGTGGGTTGGGGGGGGGGGGTTTGTAATGTTAGTGGGTCTTTGTATTTTTTTTTTTTTAGAAAAAGAGCTGATTTCTTTAGGGCAATGCCCTACAAAAGGCCCTTTTAAGGGCTATTGGTAGTTTATTATAGATTAGGTTTCTTTTATTTATTTTTTAATTTATTTTTAAATGGGTATTAGAATAGGAATAATTATTATTTTGGATAATTTGTTTGTTATTTTGTTTTGGGTGTTTTTTTTTTTTAGAATAGCCCTTTTTTATTTTTAACGGGCAGCAAAAGAGCTGAATGCCCTTTTAAGGGCAATGCCCATACAAATGCCCTTTTCAGGGCAATGGGTAGATTAGGTTTTACTTTATTTTTATTTTGTGGATTTGGGGGGTGGGGGTTTGTATACTCTTAGGGGTGTATGTTTTTCTTTTGTAGAAAAAGAGCTGATTTCTTTAGGGCAATGCCCTACAAAAGGCCATTTTAAGGGCCCTTGGTAGTTTATTATAGATTAGGGTTTTTTATTTTGGGGTGGGTTTTTTTTATATACAGGGTATTAGAATAGGAATATTTTTTATTGTTTTGGATAATTTCGTTTGTTTTTTTCTGTAATGGTAGGTTTTTTTATTTTTTGTAATTTTAGTGTTTTTTATTTTTTGTAATGGTAGGTTTTTAATTTTTGTAATGTTAAGTTTTAGTGTAAGGCAGCTTAGGTTTTTTTTCCACAGGTAAATTTGTATTTATTTTAACTAGGTAGTTAATAAATAGTTAATAACTATTTACTAACTAGTCTACCCAGTTAAAATAAATGCAAACTTACCTGTGAAATTAAAAATAAAACCTAAGATAGCTACAATATAACTATTAGTTATAATGTAGCTAGCTTAGGTTTTATTTCACAGGTAAATATGTTTTTCATTTTAACTAGGTATTATTTAGTTAATAATTGTAACTTTAATTTAGCTCTATTTTAATTATGTTAAAGTTAGGGGGTGTTAGGGTTAGGGTTAGGTTTAGGGGTTAATAGTTTAATTTAGGTTGTTGTGATGTGGGGGGCTGACGGTTTAGGGGTTAATAGGTTTATTTAGTGGTAGTGATGTGGGAGGCCAGAGGTTTAGGGGTTAATAGCCTTATTTAGTGGCGGCGATTCCGGGGAGCGGTGGAATAGGGGTTAATATCTTTATTATAGTGTGGGCGATGTTGGGGTGCGGGGGAATAGGGGGTTAATAACTTTAAAATAGTGACAGCAATATCAGGAGGAACAGATTAGGGGTGGTGGCGATATCGGGAGCGGCAGATTAGGGGTTAATAACATTATGTAGGTGTAGGCAATGTCGGGGGCAGCCGATTAGGGGTGTTTAGACTTGGGGTTTATGTTAGGATGTTAGGTTTAAACGTTACTTTTTTTCCCCATAGACATCAATGGGGTTGCTTTACAGAGTTTTTCATTCCGCAATCGCAGGTGTTAGTTTTTTTTCTGACACTCTCTCCCGATTGATGTCTATGGGGAAAGCATGCACGAGGACGTCAAAGAATCGCTTGTATTTTTTGCGGTATGGAGCTGAACGCAACCATATCGCACACACAAGCTGGCTTTTCTAAAACTCGTAATGGCAGCGCTATGGAGGGTGAAATAACGCAACTTTGTTGCGTTCGTTAACTACCCTCTTTAGCGCAAAACTTGTAATCTAGGTGTTTGACATTTGTCAGAAAAAAATCTGCTTCTCAATTGAAATTCAAAATAAGTGCTTCTGCACTGTCTTTTTATTATGCATTTATTGATTATGCATTTATACAGTGTTTAATGGTTCTTTATGAAAACCATTGTATTCTAAAAATAACTAAGTATTTATTTTTTACTTCAAAGCTTTAAAATAACACAGCAAATTATTAGTGTGGCTTATTTAGGAAGTCAATTTCAAAATCAGATGCACAGATGACCATTGCAAGTTTTTGATAATTTTATGGAGACAATATTTTCTAGCTAGATATCTTACTACTACTTATTAACTACATCATTATTTATTTTTCTAACAGACAATTTGTAGTTTCAAATGTATCATTAGTTTAAAATTGCAGAATATAGGATTATAGTAATGTGTAAGACAAGTGCAATATAATTTTGAGTAAAGAGGTTACAAATCTGTATTAAAAAAAGAAATGCAAAGCATGATACACATACCACTTTTCAAATATTTAAAAAGCGAGAATTCAGACATATAAAGGAACATCAAAGCCTTTTAACACATATAAACACAGTTCATTTAGTCATGAAATTTGTACTTATTTTAAAAGCATGAAATCACACTTATTTTTACAGTCTTACAAGTTCATCTGCATATGGTACCCTAGTAAAAATAAAAAGAAAGAAAGAAAGAAAGAAAGAATATTGAGTAAATTTGCTTTACTGGAATTTGCTTTACCCGATTTGTCATTACAATGAACAAGTCAGTAATATAACAAAAAAACTCTTAATTAGTATTATAATCACTGATTTTTTTTTTTTTTACTTAACATTAACAACAACAAAACATGAAAACCAAATAGCAAAAGGCTTCTATGTAAAGCTTACACAAGAAACTGAACTATTGGCCTAACTTGAAAAGGCTGATGAGGGCCCTTTGATGTGTTAAAGATGTGGCTGAGATGGTCGCTATGGTAACGCATAAATTAGATAGCACTTAACCTCTATCATTTAGGTCATATTTTTCTAGCAAAGACTTGT
Source organism: Bombina bombina (assembly GCF_027579735.1). Lineage (NCBI taxonomy): Eukaryota > Metazoa > Chordata > Amphibia > Anura > Bombinatoridae > Bombina > Bombina bombina. The sequence continues at coordinate 573,741,674 of NC_069501.1, forward strand.
CTATGGCCTTATTTTACAGATATTGTAAGAGATACAGATTTAAGATGGCACTTTACCAGTGTGTTCACTGGTAAAAATGCCCACATGTACTTTAGAAAGATTTGTGATGGGTCTTCAAGCGAAAGCACAAAACCAAATGCACTAAAAATGTTGAGTGTTAAAAAAGTTTACTTGTGTCATCTGTTTTATACATGTACTTAATTCAAATTGTCTGCAACTTTTTCCATTAAATCAGTATATTTTGTTCATATGTTTTTTCATAACACATCAGTGATATTGAAAACATACCATAAAAAAGTACAAAATCTGATGTCTAAAAAACAAAATATTTAAAGTTATTTCTGTATAAAGCTGAAACAGGTTTTGCAATTTATACTGGACCTAAGGATAAGTTAGGAGGCTGGAAGGTAAGTTAGAAGGAACCCACAGAGAGAAATTGTATTAATATATAATTGCAATAAATAATATAGTATCTATATAAAAATAGCTTATATATAATCATATTATAGTAGTTATATACTATACATTAAGTACTGATATGAAACAGCTAACACAGAAAAATAGAACTATTCATCTTTGTCCCTTTTGTTACAAGAACAAATAAAACAGGATAGTATGTATTAAAAAAAAAAAACAGAGTAACAAAGAAACTGACCCACTTATATTGAATTCTTCACCATAAAATACTATTAAGAATATTATAGAAGTTTGCAAAAGATAAAAAAAATAGACGAAAGAGAAACATAAAAACTATCTAATGGAAAGCGAAGTGACCGAGAAAGAAAAATGTAAAATTAAGACCTCCCAATTAGGGAGCTCATTCCTGGTGTCCCTTCTGTTCCTTTAAAGGGACAGTCTACTTGAAAATTTGTATTGTTTAAAAAGATAGATAATCCCTTTATTAACCAACACTGTTATATTAATATACGTTTGACCTATCTGATTACCTTGTATCTAAGCCTCTGCATACTGCCTCCAGACTACTGGAGTGAGCACAATGTTTTCTATATTGCACACATGAGCAGTGTCTAACTGTGAAAAACTGTCAAAATGCACTGAGGTAAGAGGCAGCCTTCAATGGCTAAGAATCTTACCTAGGTTTAGCTTTTAACAAAGAATACCAAGAGAACAAAGAAAATTTGATAAAAAAAGAAAAAATTGGAAAGTTGTTTAAAACTGCATGCCCTGTCTAAATCATTAAAGTCTTATTTTGAATTGACTGTCTCATTAACTTTAAAGTTTACTTGAACTGGTTACTGTTTGGGGAACATCAGCCCGTGAATACCAGGTCATAGTCTAGACTCTTTAGACATGCTCTTTCAGCACCCTAATGTCATCGTTTGGCTGCCTGGCATGTACTCTGATTACCTTGGTATTTATTTTTTTCATTTGTTTAACTTAACACTTCTAGTTATATTTTTATTTCAAATATCCATTCCATAAAGAAGAGCTTTGGCAACCACAGTGGTTATAATGGGCCTCAATGATATAGAACATGAAGCAAAATATCACCCATTAAATTAAAAGTCTTTGGGTTAAATTGGAGTGTCATTATGTGAGAATTTTACCAATGTTTCAATATTGTTTAGTTGTTTTAAGACAAAGGTCTGATTCTCTAAATCTTTTTTTGCTCAGTTGAGATTATCTTAAATATTTGTCTCAAATGTTGCCATATCCCTCTAAGGAGCGTTCCCTGCATCTGTGCATGCAAAGGAGAGACAACAATAGTACAATACAACACTACAGGAATTTGAGTTTAACTCCGTGCTCTCTACTTTAGACTGAAATGAGACTCACAGTTTCAAAGAGTGGATTGAACAAGAGTATTCCTTTGGCTGCAAAGGGGTGTTCCTTTTGTGTGTCTGAAGGTTTCTCATGGCCCTCATATATTCTTTAAAGGGACATTCCAGTCAAAATATAAATGCACATAGATTTATTGCATCTTTGAATAGAAACATATTTTCAATATACATGTATTGGCAAACATGCTTCTATTAAGCGTTATCACTGTTTTAGTGTTAACATTTTTCTCTGCACGTGCATGTGAAGCATAAATAGATATTCTCAGTACACCAGCATTTTAAATGATGTAGCTGCTCAGATCACCAGTGGGGCTTGTATCATGTCAGCAATTAACAAATTGAGTCATTACCAGATGGTACAAGCACCTTAGGCTCTCTGATCAAGTGCTGTGTTTAAAATTCTAATGCACAGTGCATACTTAAATACACTTTTGAAAAAGCTATAGCTTTTATTAGAAGCATTTTTGCTAATGCATGTATATTACAAAATTGCTTCTGTTCAATACAGAAATGCACCCACGTAGTTTCTAATTTTGGCTGGAATATCCCTTTAAACATTTACACCTGCAGTTCTCACTGAATTATTCATACACAAATTGTAAGCTGATGAAGTTTGTTCAAAATGACATTTTCAATGGCATATTTTACCTCAGTATTTTTTAAATAGCCTTTTTAAAAATGATCATGCCCACAGACAGTCCAGAGCTGTTTTGAGGGCAATTCACATTTGGAGTACAGTTGAAAATGCAGAGAGAATTGTTTCCTCTTTTTAAAAAAAGAAGTAAATAAGGGTTCAGTTACAGTAAGTATGTTATTATACTTAAGAATATATATTCTGTTAAATGCACTTTATAATAAATATGGACTTTTATGTCCCGTTAATACATTTTGGGACTAACAGTAAGATATCCATTATAACCAAAGGAGTCCTGACAAAGTATTTGGGCATTATCAGAAACATTAATCCAACTGTGATTGCTTACGAATCATAAAAGGAATTACAATGTGCTTGAGTCTGCTTTGTGCAATTCATATAATATTACTATTATGCATTAAAAAAAATCAATAATTATATTTGTGCCGAATTAAATATAATCAAAATAAAACTGCTTGAAAGCTGATTATAAAAATTCCAATAATTCTAGGTATGTTTGTTTTTGTTTTATTTGGATATTTTTTAAAGGGATATTAAACACTTAATACATTTTATAATCATAGTATTGATCTTATCCCCGCCTCCAGCTAGCCATGTTGAAATTGAAATTTTATTGCATTCCAGTGCTGATCTGTTTGCACATGTGCAGCAACTCTCCTTCAGATACCTGCAGTGTAACCTAAGTTTCAACATGGCAGCCCCCATAATTAGAGGGATGTGCATGAAATGTATTTAGTGCTTAGTGTCCTTATACACAGATTACAAAGGTTGTTTATTGATGCTGCTAGTAAGCATTTATTATTTGTCTTAGGTGTATAATTTGTATTACCAGTACAGGAATGTAACCTGTTATTGGTTGTAATTTGTTACAATAAAGTTTATCACAACATGATCAGTAATGCTTGCTTGAAATGATTTAATTTACATTTGAAGGAGGAAAAAATGAGATTCTTGTATTTTATTTTTAGTCTCTGTGGTATATGCCAGCACAAGAGTTGCAAATAAAAAAACACTGACTAAATGATGCTAAAATTTCGAAGTAGGTCATCTAGATCAAATGATGTAGTACAGAATGCAACAAAATTTAAAGGTATATGAAACCCAATTTATTTTTTATCATGGTACAGATAGAGCATGCAATTTTAAGAAACCTTCTAATTTACTTATATTATCAATTTTTCTTCATTCTATTGGTATCTTTAATTGAAAATGCTGAAATGTAAGCTTAGGAGCTGGCCCATTTTTGGTTCATACCCTGGGTAGTACTTGCTGATTGATGGCTATATCTACCCAGGGGCTGAACCAAAAATGGGTCGGCTCCTAAGCTTACATTCCTGCTTTTCAAATAAATATTCCAAGAGAACAAAGAAAATTGATAACAGGAATTAATTAGAAAGTTTCTTAAAGTTGCATGCTCTATCTGAATCATGAAAGAAAAAAATGGGTTTCATATCCCTTTAAGCACTAATATTTGGCAAATGATCTGGTATTTTTCATTCTCATTGGGGTTGCAAAGGACAGTTTAAAACAGAAATCAGCCTTTTGCAAATAGCTGTATGGAAACAATGAATTATAAGGTTGATCTATTTATGATTTATTACATGTCCTCTGGTGACTTTGGAAACGCTTGTTTTCCATTTTACAGGATCTACAGTAAATATTAGAATTGAACATATTGGAGATCTCAGTGAATCAGTGAATCTAACACCTTATCCCATATGGTAAATTGATGTAATATAGTGAGATATAAGATTAATTTGCAAACTGGAAAATTAAAAGAATTCAGTGGCCCATTGTTATTTCTTTAGAAGATTGGTTTCCCCCTGTTGCATTATTAAAATGTTGTCATTATCTTACATTAATCAAGACATCTACAATAGGAACACGCAGTCCTGCTAACATACTCTTTTACATCACAAAGTAAGAACTCAGTTGACCCCAATATATTAAGCTTTTAATGTACTCTTCACTTAATTAACTTTACAGAGCAGAGTCATCGCAGAAAATCTTTCTGTTGGAAAATCTGCAGCCAACCAAATCATTGAAAAATATGTTTTCCGCGCTGCATTAAAGAGAGAAAAATCAACATTTTTATACAGTGCAGTAAAGCTGCCAGAGGTTTAATTCACAGCAGGGCTAGGCTGGGAATGAGCAATGAGTATACAACATATCGTGTATGAATGCTGCAGGGAAATGCACGCGCGTGTGCTTTCCCTGTATCTTCCAGCTGCAGCTATTAGATATGAATTGACCGTTCCATTGGTAAAAATAAACAACTGGATTGAAGTGTCCTTAAAGGGACATGCTATTCAAATGTTGAAGTACATGAAAGAGATGCAGCATAACTGTAAAAAGCTAACTAGAGAATATCACCTGAACATCTCTATGTACAAAATGAAGATATTTACCTCAACATTTCCTATGCATTCATACCCCATTTTAAATAGACTTTAGTCACAGGACTTGCAAGGGAGTGTGCATTTGGCATGAGCAGGCAGAGTCATGTCATTTTCTTATTCAATTTAAGGACATTCACTGTGAGATCTCATGAGATTTAAGTAAAATCTCATGAGATAACAGCAAAACAATGCAAGACCTCAGCACTGCTAATGCTGATTGGCTATTATGCTTTTTTTTCCAATTTGCAGATTTACAGCAGCTCTTACTGTTTACAGAGCACTTACTCTGATGAGCTGAGGAAATTGTGAGGTAAAATATCTTCCTTTGTTACATATAGATGCTTAGGTGATATTTTCCTGTCAGCTTTTAACAATTATGCTGCATCACTTTCAAGTGATTTAGCATATGAGTATTATGTCCCTTTAACTTCATACGGAAGGTACAGATTCTATCAGTTGTAATAGTACTGGATAATATGTAAAGACATATCTCTAAACTGCAGAGCTTTCTTAATCTCTTTGCTTCTTGTTTACTACAGTTTCTGGTTAAAAAAATGCAAACTAACATAATGATATAAATGATTTTAGTAGACAGGACCATTTCCACATAGTTCATACTGAAAATGAACTGTATTCATGTAAGTTAAAATCTAGTATACACTTTTCCCCATATGCTTCCTTTTTACCCCTGAGTCTCAGGGAAACAAGTTGAAATAGTTTGCAAACTTGGACATCTACCTCTTGTTTTAAGCTCAGTTATCTAACCATCTATAAAGCATAACAAATCTAGGACAGCAAATGTATTCAAGAATGAGGCATAATTCAGAAAATGGCAGAAATAAAACCCAATAAAACCTATACGGCTAGATTACAAATTGTGCGTTAAGGTAAAAAAGCAGCGTTAAGAGGTTAACACTGCTTTTTCATGCCCACTGCTATTACGAGTCTTGCAGGTATAGGTGTACCACACACTTCTTTGGCCTTAACGCAAAATGACTTACGTAAACTTCATAAAGTCTTTTTTTTATGGGACTTCCATAGCGCTGATATTACGAGTCTGTCCTGGGAGGCCAAAAACTGAGCGGTACACCCTACCCTGTCAAGATCCCTAACGCATTTAAAAGTCAGTAGTTAAGACTTTTATGGTACAACGCCGTAACATAAAATTCATAACTAAAGTGCTAAAAAGTACACTAACACCCATAAACTACCTAATAACCCCTAAACCTGAGGCCCTCCCACATCACAAACACTAAAATAAAATTTGTAACCCCTAATCTGCCGCTCCGGACACCGCCGCCATTATATTATATTTATGAACCCCTAATCTGCTGCCCCCAACATCGCCGACACCTACATTATATTAATTAACCCCTAATCTGCCGCCCCCAATGTCGCCGCCACCTACCTACACTTATTAACCCCTAATCTGCCGCCCCAACATCGCTGCCACTATAATAAACATATTAACCCCTAAACCGCTGCACTCCCACCTCGCAAATATTAGTTAAATATTATTATCCCCTAATCGGCCATCCCTAACATCGCCGCCACCTACCTACATTTATTAACCCCTAATCTGTCGCCCCCAATGTCGCCGCCACTATACCAAATGTATTAACCCCTAAACCCAAGTCTAACCCTAACACCCCCTAACTTAAATATAATTACAATAAATCTAAATAAAAATTCCTATCATTACCTAAATAATTCCTATTTAAAACTAAATACTTACCTCTAAAATAAACCCTAAACTAGCTACAATATAACTAATATAACATTGTAGCTAGCTTAGGGTTTATTTTTATTTTACAGGCAAGTTTGAATTTATTTTAACTAGGTAGAATAGTTATTAAATAGTTATTAACTATTTAATAACTACCTAGCTAAAATAAATACAAATGTACCTGTAAAATAAAACCTAACTTAAGTTACAATAACACCTAAAACTACACTATAATTAAATTAACTAAATTAAATACAATTACCTAAATTAAATTATATTAGCTAACGTACAACCCCCCACTAAATTACAGAAAATAATAGAACTCTATCAGCCAATCGGAATTAAGGTAGAAAAAATAATATTGGCTGATGCAATCAGCCAATAGGATTGAGCTTGCATTCTATTGGCTGTTCCAATCAGCCAATAGAATGCAAGCTCAATCCTATTGGCTGATGCAATCAGCCAATAGGATTTTATCTACCTTAATTCTGATTAGCTGATAGAATTCTATCAGCCAATCGGAATCTAAGGGACGCCATATTGGATGACGTCACTTAAAGATACCTTCATTCGTCTTTAGTCATCGGATGAAGAGGATGATCTGCGTCAGATGTCTTGAAGATGGAGCCGCTCCATGTTGGATGGATGAAGATAGAAGATGTCATCTGTATGAAGACTTCTGCCCGTCTGGAGGACCACTTCGCTCGGCTTGGATGAAGACTTCACCCTGCTTCGTTGAGGACTTTGGCCCAGTTGGATGAAGACTTCTGCCGCTTCCTTGAGGATGGATGTCGGATCTTCAGAACAGTAAGTTGATCTTCAGGGGGTTAGTGTTAGGTTTTTTTAAGGGTGTATTGGGTGGGTTTTATTTTTAGGTTAGGGACTTTGGGTCGCAAAATAGCTAACTGCCCTTTTCAGGGCAATGGGGAGCTTAGGTTTTTTTAGATAGTATTTTATTTGGGGGGTTGGTTGTGTGGGTGGTGGGTTTTACTGTTGGGGGGTTGTTTGTATTTTTTTTTACAGGTAAAAGAGCTGATTACTTTGGGGCAATGCCCTGCAAAAGTCCCTTTTAAGGGCTATTGGTAGTTTAGGCTAGGTTTTTTTTTATTTTGATAGGGCTATTAGATTAGGTGTAATTAGTTTAAATATCATGTAATTTGTTTATTATTTTCTGTAATTTAGTGTTTGTTTTTTTGTACTTTAGCTAATTTAATTTAGGTAATTGTATTTAATTTAGTTAATTTATTTAATAATAGTGTAGTGTTAAGTGTTATTGTAACTTAGGTTATGTTTTATTTTACAGGTACTTTTCTCTTTATTTTAGCTAGGTAGTTATTTAATAGTTAATAACTATTTAATAACTATTGTACCTAGCTAAAATAAATACAAATTTGCCTGTAAAATAAAAATAAACCCTAAGCTAGATACAATGTAACTATTAGTTATATTGTAGCTAGCTTAGGGTTTATTTTATAGGTATTTAGTTTTAAATAGGAATAATTTAGCTAATTATAGTAATTTTATTTAGATTTATTTAAATTATATTTAAGTTAGGGGGTGTTAGGGTTAGGGTTAGACTTAGGTTTAGGGGTTAATACATTTAGTATAGTGGCGGTGACATTGGGGGCGACAGATTAGGGGTTAATAAATGTAGGTTGGTGGCGGTGATGTTAGGGACGGCAGATTAGGGGTTAATAATATTTAAGTAATGTTTGCAAGGCGGGAGTGCGGCGGTTTAGGGGTTAATATGTTATAGTGGCGGCGACGTTGGGGCGGCAGATTAGGGGTTAATAAGTGTAGGTAGGTGGCAGCGACATTGGGGGCAGCAGATTAGGGGTTAATAAATATAATGTAGGTGCCGGCGATGTTGGGGGCAGCAGATTAGGGGTTAATAAGTGTAAGATTAGGGATGTTTAGACTCTGGGTTTATGTTAGAGTGTTAGGTGTAGACATAAATTTTATTTCCCCATAGGAATCAATGGGGCTGCGTTACTGAGTTTTACGCTGCTTTTTTGCAGGTGTTAGACTTTTTCCCAGCCGGCTCTCCCCATTGATGTCTATGGGGAAATCATGCACGAGCACGTACAACCAGCTCACCGCTGACTTAAGCTACGCTGGTATTGGAGTGCGGTATGGAGCACAATTTTGCTTTATGCTCACTTCTTGCCTTTTAACGCCGGGTTTGTAAAAACTCCTAATATCAGCGCTGCATGTAAGTGAGCGGTGAGACAAACTGCTTGTTAGCACCGCACAGCTCAAAACGAAAAACTAGTAATCTAGCTGATGGTGTTTGAATAATTTTCCTCAAGATAGAATTGCTATAAAGCTTACCTTGGGTCTAAAGCCTGTAGTGATTGAATCATAATTTTACCTCCAAATCACTTTTCCGAATTGGATCCAATTGATGTTCACATGTAGGAGCTTGTATTGTACAGTTTAAATGTTTTGAATCCCCTAGTATACTGTACATAACCTGTCTCCAGGTTGCTTTCAAAGGGCTCTCTGATATTCCTGGATACCTGAGATGTAACGTCATTTTTAGCAGCCCAGTATTGAGGATAAAGCCACTCCTGCTGTGATGAAAGTTCGGTAGCAGTTTATGCAAAAACCCACCCTGAAGTAGAGACTTAACTGAAGTGGAAGATTCACAAGTCTGGGTAAGATACAACAACCGGTAACGTGTTTTCACTGATTTTGATGTTTATACCTGAGACACTGCACTGTTTGTTTGATTGATAAAGCAAGGGGACTAGAATCATATTGCACAGGATTATATGGAAATGCCACTAGCAAATTGCATAGAGCTTTGGTTTTTGGAGAGTTAGCATTAGTCTGCTATTCACATAATAGACATAATGGACTAACAGAGGCCTATGTTTAATATCGTTTTGGATGCAAAACAATTGACACTGTGAATACACAGAGGAAATGCTGTGTGGGGAAAAGTCTCCTAATCTGAATAGATAAGTCAATTATACAATACATACACATTGAATGATACATACATAGATGGATAGAGAGAAAGAGAGAGAGGGGAAGAGAGAGAAATAGAGAGAGATACTGTACATAAGTAGAAATAAAGACAGATATATAGATAGATAGATATATGATAGATAGACAAATAGCTGGAGAGGGTGGAAATTTCCACTGCACCCACCGCCGCTCAAGGCTATGATCCCCTCCGTGAACATGGAAGTGTTTATCTGTGTTACTTCAAAGCAAGGCCACCCAATCCCGGATTGCCGTTACAGCGGTGGATCATACCGCCAAAATACATGCTACACAAAAAGCACTGGAATAGGCAAAACTAAAAACAAAAACTTTTTTGTGTCCATTTAAAATTGCTGGCGCATTTAGCGCCCCCTAGTGGTGCTTAATCATAGACTACACATGGAGTATTGCAGCTCCTATTTAAGTAAAAACTAGAGTTTAACGCATTTTAGGTACTTTGAACAAACTGCTACTAAAAACAAAGTGCTTACTTGTGAATCTGGGGATTCTCCTTCTGTGGAGTGAAAGAACACTCTGTTAATGTCCAATTTCCACTAGCACACTAGCACAGAAATAGTGAGAAATTGCAGTGGACAAATTAGAATACTTTACCCCTCCTATGCAAGGAAAAAAACCTTGTAATTCTAGAAGGATGTAACAACATTAAAGGGCCATGATACCCAAATGTTGAAACACATGAAAATGATGCAGCATAGTTATAAAAAGCTGACTAGAAAATATCACCTGAACATCTCTGTGTAAAAATGAAAGATATTTTACCTCAAAATGTCCTAAGTATTCACAACCTATTGTAAAGGACTTTAAGCAGCAAATCAGTATGCCTGTCCCGGGACCTGCAAGGGAGTGTGCCTCATGCACTCTCATGGTATTTCCCTATTCAGTTTAAGGAAGTTTACTATAAAATATGATAAGAGTTAAGTGAAATCTCATGAGATCACAGAAAAAAAGAGTTCATGAACTAAGCACTGCTGATGCTGATTGGCATCTGTTCATTTCTTCCTTCTTTTTTTTTTTACCTGCAGCTAGACAGTAAATGAAAGATAACCTTTTACACAGCACTTACTCTGGAGAGCTGTGGAAATTGTGAGGTGAAATATCTTCCTTTTTTACATAGAGATTCTCAGGTGATATTTTCCTATCAGCTTTTTATAGTTATGCTGCATCACTTTCAAGTGTTTTAGCATATGAGTATTATGTCCCTTTAAAGTGAATGTCAAATTTGATGCTAAAGTGCCCGGTTTTAAAAATTCGATTAAAAACAAGGGCATCAAATGTACATTTCACTCCTGTTGAGAAAAAAAACTTAACTTTTAATCTTCATAGCAGCTCCAGCTTCCTCCGAGGCAGCTCTTGCTGGGTCTAAAATTAGGAATACGGCCTCCAATCACAGTGTTGAATGAGAAACTGATTCCCCCGGGGAGTAAGCCGTGATTGGAGGATGACCTATCCATCATTTCTGACGTCAGAAATGGCTTGCAACGACCGGAGGAAGCTGGAGCTGCTGTCAAGATTAAAAGGTAAGTTTTTTTTCTCAACAGTAGTGAAATGTAAATTTTGATTAATTAAAGTGCCCCTGTTTTTAATCGAATTTTTAAAAACTGGGCACTTTAGCATCAAAATTGACATTCCCTTTAATTTACTCACTTCCAAAAAGAAAAGAGGTGATATTTTAACACCACATCTGTTCTGCACACACATTTTGTTGAAAATAATAATTAGCAGGAGCTATTAAAGCAACTTAATGATTTATAAAAATAAACACTGACAACCATTTGAACATAGATATAATACTAATAATATAATGCTGGTGGAGGGGCATCGACAAAGCATGGATGCGAAACAGATTATCCACGAAACACAATTTGTTTTAAAAATTATTTGTGTAAAAACATATAAAAACTGCTTATTGAATATAAGAAATTTGAATGGGGATTTTAATAAAATATCTTGTCGTTTTTAAAAATTGTACTTTAACAAATTGAAAAAAGGGCATATGACTGTACTTAGTAACAGGGACAACATTCAGTTTCAATAGTCTTTGTATTGCATGTTGTTGAATTAGAGCAATTTGAATTAAAGCAATTTGAATTAGAGCAATTTGAATTAGAGCAATTTGAATTAGAGCAATTTGAAACTTGTGTATAAATGGATTATACTAAATCCCTGTATCAGCATTTTTGTTACATATACATTCCCATGAAAGATGTTTATAGCTGTACATGAAACACATGCCTGGTGTCAAGGAAAACATTATTCATCTGTTAATTCTGTCCTTTCCATTTGCGCTGACATTTCGTATTGGAAAGAAATTCCATATCACACTGTTAAATATCATAAGGACCTTTAATGCCATTATCATTAATTATAGGATGCCCTGAGGCAAATGAAATATGCAGGGGTTAAAAAAAAAATACATGCTAATGTTAAAAATGTTTTAGGGAAAAAAATATTTAATGAATCCACATTAGACAAACAAACTCTGTTATGAAGTAAATAGCTATAGATTTAAAGAACCCAGAATATACCATGGATATTCCAATATTTGCTGTGGGTTGAAAGACAATTTTTTTCTTTCATTATTTAGAAAGAGCATGCAATTTTAAACAACTTTCTAATTTACGTCTATTATCTAATTTGCTTCATTCTCTTGATATTCTTTGCTGGAAAACATATCTAGATATGCTCAGTAGCTGCTGATTGGTAGATGCACATAGTTGCCTCGTGTGATTGGCTCACCCATGTGCATTGCTATTTCTTCAACAAAGGATATCTAAAGAATGCAGTAAATTAGATAATAGAAGTACATTAGAATGTTATTTAAAATTGTATTCTCCACCTGAATCATAAAAGAAAATGTTTGGGTTTAGTGTCCCTTTAAATGGATGCTGGTACCTTAAAATGACCTGGCTTTTTTTTTTTGTTTTAAAGATGAAGTTGATTGGCTGCTGTACCTACATCTGCTCTTTAAATTAGAGCTCTTCTTTGGGTGTAATTTAGAGCAAACAGGTGTGCAAAGGTATGTAAATAGAGGAATAAACATTGGTGATGTATATCAATAATATATGTATAGAATATGTAGATTCACATAACATAACTGTTGTGCCCTTAAAATTCTTTTTTTTTTAAAAAAAGGCTAAATTTCCCAGACACTCTTCATTCCTAACTATACTATAGACTAATACTTCAGAAATTAAACTAGACCCTTCATCAGAGATATATTCACAGACATTAAGATATCAAAAACTGTAAAACAATGTTCCACAAGTCACAATGAATAAAATGTCCAGTGGGTTTCACCTAACATTTCTTTCATTTACTAGATGCCGAGGAAGGCAATGCTAGCCAAAACGTGGAAACAAAGTACTAGAACTGAATGTGTCTGCTCTAGTATATTCTATTTAAAAATGTATATGGGTATGTATGTAGACCACTATTATACACAAATATACGGCTCTACAAGAACAAGTTATATTACTTATTTCAAATTCTAATTTTGAAGGGACTAAAAGCAAGAATATTACAAAGTATATTTAAAGGGACACTCTACTCAAGTAATGTCTTGTGTTATAAAGATATACATAATTATCAAGGCCCATGCTCAAGGGGTCTTCATGAGGATCTTTATATGGCTGCTTGCAAACTTGATAAAGGACAAAAGGTTATCAATATATTATGGATAAACTAAACACTTTGAAATAACCATATAAATATATAAAATATTAAATAAAGGCTCCACAAGCATTACCCTATAAAAAATAGTGTCTTAAATTTGCCTCAGCATAGGTAAACAAATAAAATATGATAATGCAAAACAATGTAAGTTGAGCTAATAAATTGACAATTTAGAGTGGAAAGCATTGTCTAACCATTAACTTGTTTGGCCACTGGAAAACATTTTCGGCAAAAATGGTGCTAATGCGTTCAGAAGAATGTCACACCCACATTGCTTGTTAATTTATTGTAAGACTACAGAAAGTATTTTAATTATGTTATATTATCCTTTACATTGCAGAGCTTCAAATACACTTCATAAGTGAATTCCAAGAGTAATGTTTTTTTTTTTTTTAAGTTTTCAAAAGCTTTATTGACCATTCAACAGAAACAACATAAGATTGAAAATCAAGTGGGTACATAAAAGGTAATACGATCCAAAGATTTAACATGTCAATACAGTCTGATCATCAAATTATATCAGGTCATTAATCAGAAAACTGACTATAACATAAAGAATTATAGTATCAAGGCATAGGGGGATGTGAGAATCCACAATATTTCTAGTTTGTTGTTTCAGGGGAGGAAGGGGGAGGGGAAAAAAGGGTAAAGAGGAGGGTAGGGATAGTTAATAAGTCATATGTGGATCTCTACCTTAGGTCTCACTCACCCTCTACAGGTTCTAGCTCAGTCAGGGGTCAAGAGGTTGGGTCTCCACTCTGTGTCATATTTGTTCTTCCAGCCAGCCCAAATAAGTTCAAAGAGGTCTGAGTTATTATTATACTTTATTTATGAAGCGCCATCATATTCTTCAGCGCTGTCCATGGATACAGTTCATTTAAATAAAATAATAACATACAACTGCTAAGAGACAGGTCAACATTTACACACACACAATCTATCTTAGTGATTAGTTTGGAGGTCTAATCACGTTTTTTGGGATTAGCTTAAGAGACACGGGTGTTAGTATCTTCAGATATTCCCTAGGTCAACATTTACAAACACATACAGGAGGAATTGAGGGCCCTATTCCCATGGGAATTTACAATCTAGAAGGGTAGGAGGTTGAGAAACAGGAGGTGAGGACTGCAAGATTGAGAAAGATGTTAATGCAGAGTTAGATGAGGGAAATGTTGTTAGGTAAGAGAAATATTATTGAGTTGAGTGGTAAGCTTCTCTGAACAGAAAAGTCTTCAGAAAGCATTTAAAGAAAGAAAGATTAGGGCAAAGCCTGACAGCACAGGGGAGAGTGGATGGGGGAGAGTGTTCCAGAGGGTAGGTGCTGCACAACAGATGTCCTGCAGTCTAGCATGAGAGGAGGTGATAGTTGCATATGCAAGGAGCAGGTCATAGTTGGATCTTAGTGAGCGGGCTGGAGTATACTTGTTGATTACAGAGGATAGGTAGAGGGAAGCAGTGTTAGTGAGTGCTTTGTATGCAAGGGTGAGAATTTTGAATTTAATTTTGCTGTGAATGGGGAACCAATGACGGGACTCGCAGAGAGGTGCAGCAGATACAGAGAGATGGGAAAGGTGGATCAGCCTGACAGGAGCATTTAGGATGGATTAAAGGGGGGAGAGGTTGGAAAGAGGAAGGCCAGTAAGTAGGTCATTGCAGTAGTCAAGTCAGGAAATAACAAGGGAGTGTATTATTTGCTTTGTGGTTTTAGGGCACAGACAAGTTTGAATCTTTCGTAGATGGTTGCAGCAGGATCTAGAAAGTGATTGGATATGGGGGTGAAGGATATATTTGAGTCAAGTGTAACACAGAGGCAGCGGACTTGGGGTGATGGAAAAATGGTGATGCCGTCAACAGGGATAAAGAAGTCACAAGTCGGTGTAGAGCTTGAGGGGGGATAAGAAGAAGCTCAGTCTTGAACATGTTAATCTTTAGGTGGTGAGAGGCCATCCAGGAAGAAATACCAGATAAGCAGTCGCTGACATGAGAAAGGACAGAGGGTGAGAGAGCAGGGGTGGAGAGGTAGATCTGGGTGTCATCAGCATAGAGGTGATATTTGAAGCTATAACTGTTAATAAGTTTACCCAGTGAAAAAGTAAATGGAGAAGAGTAGAGGACCCAGAACAGATCCTTGAGGTACAGAAGCATTGGAGAGGAGGAGTCGCCAGCAAATGACACAGAAAAAGACCTGTGAGAAAGATAAGAGTGAATCCAGGAAAGAGCAGTGTCACAGAGGCCAAAACAGCTAAGGGTCTGTAGGAGGAGGGGGTGGTCAACTGTGTCGAAGCCAGCTGAGAGGTCAAGTAAGAAGAGTATAGAGTAGTGGCCAATATTTTTAGCAGAAAGAAGATCATTAGTAAACTTGGTAAGGACAGTCTCAGTTGAGTGTTTGGAGTGGAATCCGGATTGCAGGGGGTCAAGCATAGAGTTGGCAGACAGAAAGTGGGTAAGGTGATTGTAAACTAGTTTTTCAAGGAGTTTTGATGTTAGTGGAAGAAGTGATATGGGGCGGTAGCTTTTAGGAGAATTAGGGTCAAGGGAGGGTTTTTTGAGTATGGGAGTGACTTTTGCGTGTTTGAAAGAAGATGGGAATGAGTCGGTAGAGAGAGATAGGTTGAAGATGTGGGTAAGAGTAGGAGTGAGGGTGGAAGATAGGGAGTGTATTAGATGGGAAGGGATAGGGTTGAGGGGGCAGGTAGTGAGGCGTGAGGAGGATAGTAAGAAAGAAACTTCATTTTCTGTGGCTGGATGGAAGATGCAGAGGGTGTAACTGGGCCTGTTGATGGAATATTGCAGGTTGTAGTTGGGATGTTGCTTCGGATAGTACGTGTTTTGAGTGTTTTGTTTAAAAAGTAGTCTGCCATCTGAGCACTAAAGACAGATGGGGGGGGTGGAGCATGTGGGTAGAGAAGAGAGTGAAAGGTGGAGAAGAGTTGTTTAGGGTTTGAGGAAAGAGAAGATATAAGAGAAGAGAAGTAGGTTTGCTTGGCTAAGTGAAGGGCAGAAGTGTATGAATGAAGAATAAACTTATAGTGTATGAAGTCAGGTTCAGAGTGAGTTTTCCTCCAGACACGCTCAGCAGTACAGGAGCATTTTTGCCAATAGCGTATTTGCTGAGAGTGCCAGGGTTGCAACTGATGGCGTGATGTTTTTTGCAGCTGGGGAGGGGCAAGTGTGTCTAGTGCAGAGGAGAGAGTTTTGTTATAGTGGGCTGTAGTAAGATCAGGGCAGGTTATAGTGGAAGTGTGAGGGATGAGATTTTGAATAATGTTTGAAAATTGGAGCGTAACCACAGCATGTAGAGTTCCACAGGTGCGGGGGTGGGATGGAGGAGTGGGTTTAGCTGTTGCATTAATATTATAGGTGACCAGGTGATGGTCTGAAATGGGAAAAGGGCAACAAGTGAGGTCAGATATAGAACAGAGGTAGGAAAATACCAGGTTGATGGAGTGTCCATCATGGTGGGTAGGGAATAGGGTGGATTGTGAGAAACCGAAGGAGGATGTGAGTGAAAGAAGTTTAGAGGCAGCAGTGGCAGACGGGTTGTCAATGGAAATGTTGAAGTGACCAAGAATTAGGGTTGGTATATTTGTAGAGCGAAAGTGAGGAAGCCAGGCGGCAAAGTTGTCAAGGAATTGGGAGGTAGGTCCAGGGGGGTGATAGATGACTGCCACTTTGAGGGAGAAGGGGGAGAACAGGCGAATGCAGTGGACTTCAAAGGAGGAGAAGGAGAGCGATGGGATTGGAGATAGGTACTGATAAGTGCAAGAGGGGAGAGCAGGATCCCAACACCGCCGCCACATTTCTCACCTGGCCTAGGGGTATGGCACACCATGTGTGAGAGCAGCAGTGGATATGGTGTTGGAAGGAGATAGCCAGGTTTCGATAATTGCTAAAGGGAAAAAGCATGTGAAATAAACAGGTCATGAATGGTTGTAAGTTTGTTGGAGACAGAGCAAGCGTTCCATTGTGCACAAGTGAAAGAAGTGTGTGAGTATAGGATGCATTAGATGGAAATGAGGTTATGTGTGTTGCTTTTATTAAAGTTACTATAAGGGGTGTGTGATTGGGTAATGGTGGGAATGAGGGTGGGCCCAGGATTTGGAGAGATGTCACCTGCGTTATCTAACTTATAGTAAATATTCTTCTCCATGGTATATATGTATGCCATGGTATTACAAACTCTGGCCCAGTTTGGGGGAGAATCCCCCCTCCAGGCACAAGCTATAGAGTTTTTAACAGTCGTAAAGAGGTAAATACATAGATATGCATAGTGTTTTGATAAAGCATCTTTATGTAGCAAGGCTATGGATGGAGATCTGGGCAGATGATATACCCAAGTTGGATAGAATGAGAAAGCATGTGTTTCACAAGGGACGAATCTTAGGACACTCCCAACAAATGTGCATCTTGTTACCTCTCTGACCCCAACCTCTCAACATTCAGGGCAAGATCACACCAAATGGGCACTGTTTGATTCCTGAGCCAGGATCTAAGGGGAACATTGATCACTGTTCTTTGAGGAGATTGTGTGTGTTATATATCCTGAGGACCAGTGGAGCCACACACCAGAATAAAAGTGAAGGATCTGTTTCACAATATAGTGGAGTAATTTTGAAAAGTGCAATCAAGTTCTGGATAATTACAGTCCATGTAGGCACTCCCGTTTCACTATGCATCACACTTACCTCATACGATTGAGGGGGTGTCTAGTAAGTACAATAGAAGAACGTTAAGGATATCAGAATTTTTACTGACTGTATGAATTATTGTGATTAATCTACTATTCTTCATCCTTCCTTTTTCTTCATCCTTCCTTTTTGTTGTTTAGGACTATGTGTATATACATATATTTGGGACTACGTGTATATACATACATTCGACTATATTGTTATACACTTATACCATTATAAGATTAATACATCTATAATTTTACCTCTTTTAGTATATAGTATATGGTATTCAATTCATTCAATATCTGTCATTGGACTTTAAAACTAGCGCTGAATATCACCCGGTACTCTTCATTTTCATTTCTTTATTTAGGGATTACTTGGAAGAGGTTTTCCCGATCACTGGATGTTTCATTCATAGCAGCTGTTTTTGTGTCCTCCCTTTATTAATTATTTTTTATTTATTAATTATTAATTATTTATTTATACCTATTTTCATAAATTATAGTACACCACGTTTATATTAATATTGTGTATACACACACATATATATATATATATATATACACTATACTAGGTTTTTGCGCACCCTAAACTAAAAAGCTTACAGCTACACTAGGTGTAGAGGTATTCTACTTTGTAAGTATATATATATATATATATATATAAAC
Source organism: Bombina bombina (assembly GCF_027579735.1). Lineage (NCBI taxonomy): Eukaryota > Metazoa > Chordata > Amphibia > Anura > Bombinatoridae > Bombina > Bombina bombina. The sequence continues at coordinate 573,760,281 of NC_069501.1, forward strand.
CAAAGAGTGTTGAATTGCGCCCAAGTGATCATGTTTACTCTCAACTTAACCTGTGAGCAAAAAACTTGAAATGGCTTGCACGCAAACGTTTGCGCTCCATTTGTAATCTGGCCCCTTGTATTTAGGCATTATTGCAATAAATTAACATTCCAAGTGAGTATGAGACTGTACAATAGTATTATTTGTATCAATTTGAAGGGACATTGTATTTAGGTAAGCAGCAGGTAAGAGACCACTGTATTTAAAAATGATGCAGGCACACCCTTTACTCTCTCTCTCCCTCTTTCTCTCTCCCACCCCTACTGAGAGGTTGATTATTTCTGGTGCCTCTTGTTTACATAGCCCTTAATCCAGTATTGCCATTTTTAGTATAGGTAGATTTCAAAGGATAAAAAACAACTCTCATATGACAAAAAAAAGATTATTTATAAACAATTGATTACATTCTAATATTTAAAATGGATTATTGGAAAATATTAATGTAGAAAATAAGCTAGAGTACACTTTCCCTTTAACTTTAAACACAGAATTTTTTTATTTACTACAGTTTTGGTTGGAAAAAGGGATTGTGAATTCATGTATTTTAAATTACTGTGATGAAAATTAAACATTATTTAGATTACAAACTCAATTTCTCTATAAATACAGATGCTACTTTTAAGACAGATGGAATCTGTCCCTTTTTCTTAAGTGGGGAAGGATTGATATTCGTGTTTTTATTTTTAGTAACTCTCAGAAATGGGGCCGATATCGCTGCTTATTTTGATATCCATATATCATTTTAATATTATTGCTTAAGGAAAAGCTATTACACCTATCAAATATATGAGACACCAGTTACATAGCTATAGCACAAAAGCAGCAGGCTGAGTGGCTCAGCTTATTACAGGCAAATGAGTTAAAAGAGCTGTCCGTGGTGCTGAATTTAAACCTATTGCTAAACTGTGATGCTAAAAACAACCTATGGAAATATATTTTAGTTGAATACTCTATGCCTGACTTTTATATAGGTATATGAACAGCCTTTGGCCCTTTGCAAATCATAACAAAATAGTTCATATCTATTTTCTATGTGTAATATAGGTGTAAGGAGAAGTATGTTGGACAAAAGAAACAAGAGTTGAGATGTTATAAGATAAATGTATATATACTTTGTGATAGAAACATGCTATACTGCTCCCAAAAAATAGGATATTAGCAATTCAGACCCCTTCCCCTTGCCCACAAATGCCAAAAAACACAGTAAGACATAATATAGATAAATCAAATTATCCATTTGTGTTTTTATTGCAAAATTATTAAAGTACAATGTTATCCATAGATAATAAGCAGGAATTTTTTGTGCTTAAATATAACTTAAAGGGATAGTAAACCCCAATTTTTTCTTTTATGATTCAGATAGAACATACAATTTTAAACAACCTTCCAATTTAATTCTATTATCAAATTTTCTTCATTCTCTTGTTATCCATTGCTGAAGGGACAGCATTGCACTACTGACAGGAAGCTGAAAATATCTATTTAGCCAGTCACAAGAGACAAATGTGTTCAGGCACCAATTAGCAGCAGCTCCCACTAGTGTATAATATGTGCGTATTCATTTTTTAACAAGGGATACTAAGGGAACGAAGAACATTTGAAAATAGAAGTGAATTTACAAGTGTCTTAAAATGGCATGCTCTATCTGAATCATGCAAGTTTAAAGGGACACTCAATCAAAATTAAACTTTCATTATTCAGATAGAGCATGCCATTTTAAACAACTTTCCAATTTACTTCCATTAACTAAATGTGCACAGTCTTTTTATATTTAAACTTTTTGAGTCCTACTGAGCATGTGCAAGAATTCACAGAATAAGTGCTAGATTTATTAAGCCCCTACGGCAGCAAGTTCTCTCAAGAACTTGCTCGCCGGGATTTATCAAGCAGCGGTCACCAGACCGCTGCTTCCCTAACATCTACGCCACCTCTATTGTGGCGAAATTCAATCTCCTCGGTCGAGTCCGACTGAGGAGATTGACAGCTCCTGCCCGCGCGTGATTGGCTGTGCGCGGGCAGGGGGCGGGATTGCACGCAAGCGCAAAATTGCGCTTGTGTGCAATGTTAATTACCTGCAGGTAATTTCGCCCTGCCACAGGCGAGCTGAGGCGTACAGGGGCGCGTATACGTGCCCCTGTATGCCTCAGCGTTGATAAAGCTAGCCCTAAGCGTGTATGCATTTGTGAATGGCTGAGGGCTCTCACATGGTACGTGTATGCATTTGTGAATGGCTGATTGCTGTCACATGGTACAGGGGGAGTGGAAAAAGACATAACTTTTACAATTTTAGAAAAAAAATCTACTACTCATTTGAAGTTCAGACTAAGTGCTATTGCATTGTCTTGTTATCTTGCATTTGTTGATTATGCAAATCTACTGTGTTGACTGGTCCTTTAATTTTGACTTTCCTATCCCTTTAAGTGATTTGGATTGATAACTTTTTGGGCTATACAATTTTAGTTTAACCTTTCAGTGCAGATTTATCAAATGTGCCATATCAAGATTAACCAATGAAACTTTAATTGCAAATAACTTTTTTACCACAAAATTATTTCCTCCAATATTATATTTAGCATAAGCATTTAAAAATTGTTTGATTTCAGTGAAGTTATTCAGAGGGAATGCAAAGTCTACTAAATTAAGCGTAAACAAAAACCATAAAAATTTAGTCTAACTACTCTTAAAGGGACAGTCTACACCAGAATTTTTATTGTTTTAAAAGATAGATAATCCATTCCCTAGTTTTGCATAACCAACACAGTTATATAACTACACTTTTTGTAATTATCTTGTATCTAAGCCTCTGCAAACTGCCCCTTTATTTCAGTACTTTTGACAGACATCCATTTTAGCAGTTCAGAGCTGGCTCACTGGAACTCCACGTGCGTGAGCACAGTGTTATCTATATGACACACATGGACTAGCACCCTCTAGTGGTGAAAAACTGTCAAAATGCCCTGAGAGAAGAGGAAGCCTTCAAGGGCTTAGAAATTAGCATATGAACCTCCTAGGTTTAGCTTTCAATTAAGAATACCAAGAGAACAAAGCAAAATTGGTGATAAAAGTAAATTGGAAAATTGTTTAAAATTACATTCTTTATCTGAATCATGAAAGTTTATTTTGGACTAGACTCTCCCTTTAATTAAAAACAAACAAACTAAAAAACTTTATGTTCAACAACTCGGATCAATATAAATGTAGGGAAAAAAAGGTCCAGACAATAGTGCCATAGTTATCAGCCAGTTCACCACTGATCCAAAAGAAATCAGGTTTTTCCTCCATGGTAATGTTTCCTGGAGCTGGTTTTAATAAGGTGGGAAACTCTTGCAGAAAAATAGACGTAATGACATGCAAATTGGATTTTTTTAGAAGATTGATCACTCCAAATCATTGACATTTATAATATTCTATGAATCTACAGAGCAGTTCAAGTATTTATCTTGAGTTCTAGCATCATGAAGTCTTAGCGGTTATATTTGTAAAAATGCAAGCAAACAATAATAAAAAAACACACACAAGAGGGGCGCCACATAACCGATTACACTATCTGACCACTTTGTAAATCAAATATAACTGAGAAAATAATATTTACAAAACAGATGCACTAACAAAGGTGAATAATGAAAGCTGAAATTTCAGAGATACTTTGCACACTCACATCCAGTTATTAGGAACTTTGATCTTCCTTACTGTGAAGCATATATCCACGCCAAACCGTTAAACTTAAAAGTAGAAATATTTTGTTTTAATTGATGTAATTGCAAATCTGCTCATTCATATACAATATAAATCTGAACTTTATTTTTTTTTCCTTATCAACACCATCATTATTTTAGTAAATATTATTCCATACGGTGATATAAAAGAACATTTGTATCATGTGTATATTTCCCTCATTGATATATCAAACATAATAACAATGGGTTAATTTGAATATAGAATATTAGAGCACTTCTAAAATGACATCATGCAGTGCACACTTCTCTACTCAGTAGACTCCATTCATGCTTATATCTATAAGAGAATATTTATCTCACAATGCATTACTCATTATTTTGCCTTATACATTCACCTTTTGTTGGATATGTTTTTCATATTTTAATGATTTTTTTTTTCAAATTTACATATGTATACAGTTGATTTCTGAATATCCATTCTTTCTGGTGCTCAGGCTTTGCAAATCTGAAACTAGATAGATAGATAGATAAATAAATACGAGTAGAAAGCTAGATGTTCAGAACTTTTTAAACCCAAGAATGAAAATCATGACATCCAAAGCTGTACAAGCTGATTTTCAAATACAGTCACACACATCCATCAACCTATGATTTCAAAATGTGTTTGCTATTTGCTTTGTTTGTGCACAAGTATTGATTTTCAAATGCCTAAAGATGATTTATCCTAAAGAGAACGAATGTCCTTTTCTGGCAGTCTACATTGATATTAGGATGCACAAACATTTAATGGATTACAAGTCATAGCATAAATGATTTCCCTTCATCACTAGTGTTATATGTTTAAGGACACACCTGCAATTTATAATAATAAAAAAAAATCATCTAACTCTTAGGGGCATATTTATCAAGCTCCGTACGAAGCTTGATGCCCTGTGTGTCTAAAGACGGCTGCTCCATAACCTGTTCGCCTGCTCTGAGGCGGAGGACAAAAATCGACAGAAATCAACCCGATCGAATATGATCGGGTTAATTGACACCCCCTGCTAGCGGTCGATTGGCCGTGAATCTGCAGGGGGCGGCATTGCACCAGCAGTTCACAAGAACTGCTGGTGCAATGATAAATGCCGAGAGCGTATGCTGTCGGCATTTATCGATGTGTAGCGGACATGATCCGCTATATCGGATCATGTCCGCTCGCACAATCATAAATATGCCTCTTAGTTTCAGTTTAAATTTGAGACATCTCTAATGTCTATTTTGCCTTTACTCATAACTGTAAAATCTTAAAATAATATAAAAAAAATGATTAAAGTATATTATCAAGTTTCACTAAAGCCAATATCGATGTTTCCAATATAATAAACAAAGGGCTAGATTGCAGGTTGAGTGTCGTTTTTTTTTTTCTAACACCCCACACCCGCCACTTTTAACCCCTAAAAACTTCCTAGTGCAGTAGTTTTGTTTATGAAAAAAAATGCTACATTTTTTTTCATAAAAAAACTAAAAAACCTTTTATTTTGGGGGCACTTGGGACACTTTTAGAAAATTAACCAGAGGTCTTGTAATGGCTGGTTATTTATAGCGTGTCGATTTACAGCGTGTGATAAATTAGCGCTCCACTTGTAATCTGGCGCAAAATCTAGCAATTTGGGATTTTTATGTGCTCGCTCAAATGTAAAAAAAAAAAACAGAGGAAATTCAGAGCCTTGTAAACTTGGCTGAATATGCCAAACTTGCTGTGTGTAATATCACCAGTCATGATGTAAAATATACAAGGAAATGATGGAGGACTTGAAACACTATTTGAAAAGCATTGTTTCAGTGTATCTATGTACATTTAGGGGGGTGGATGCAGGATACTGAAATGCAATACAAATAGAGCACTCTTCTAATGCATCCAGTAGACAGTGGATGGCTTAGTATTAGAACTTTTTGAAAAGATAAAAAGAAATGGAAATGTGCTGTTTTGATTATATTGGCAACATACAGGGAGAGAAGGGAAGTCTATTGTTGCAATAAAAGGGTTGACATGCTAAGTAATATTTATAACAGGGTTTTGCTCCAGTTTAATCATTGAAGGATGATGTGCTTTACTAGCTGGTCGACAAGTTAAGTTCAATGATTTTGACTGATCTCATGAGTCATTTAAAGGGACAGTATACATGGCTAGCTCCCAGTAGTGCATTGATGTTCCTTCAACAAAAGATACCAAGAGAAGGAATCACATTTGATAATAGAAGTAAATTGGAAAGGTGTTTACAATTGTATGTTCTGTCTGAATGATAAAATAAAAATCTTGATATTAATGTCCTCTTAAGCATTGGTGGTAACTTAATCCTCTTGTATGATGTCATTAGTGGTAACTTAATCATTTTGTATGATGTCATTGGTGGTAACTTAATCATCTTGTATGATGTCATTGGTGGTATACTTTATAAAAAAATATATATAATATAATCTGTGGTATTATGCATTATACAATATGTTAGGACAATATGTTATGACATCGCTAGTGTAATTGATGATATTGTGTCTTTTTTTTTTTTTTTTTTTGGTATAAGGAAAACAATATTTTCCCATTAGTTTGTTTTTTTGTGAGCTGTTAAACAATGTATCTGTTAAAAAAAATTGTATCCATTTTTTTATGTTAGGGTAAAATGCAAACAATGTTCAAAACAATGACCATATATAGCAACAACCTTAACTGAATTATTATATTCCAGTACAAAAAATATGTTGTACACAGAAGAGGGTAAAACTGGCTATGATAAATTAATAAATGTCTGTAGCATTATCCTCAAGGTTTTCAGAAGTTCTCACCTGCATAAACTTCCTATCACCTTTTTATTTAGTACAAGAATCCTCTCCAGAAAATAAATTAATATTTAAAATGATAAATGTCTATATAATTCTGTATAGCATAAGGCATTCAGTGTTGCTATATTATTTCATATTTTACTATTGATGTTGCATGTAGTATTTGCCATATAAATGCTACATGAATGCATATAAAAGACATGCAAATGGTAATTAAAGGGATAATAAACACATTTTATAAGCATTGTATTGATGTTATGCCCCACCTTCCTCTAGATGTGTGCCACCATGTTGAAGTCTCTAAATTCCAGTACTGACCTGTTAGCGCATGTGCAGCAACTCTCCTTCAGATAACCGCACTATAACCTAGGTTCCATAATGGCAGCACCCATAATTAGGGGAAGGAGCATGAAAAGTATTTAGTGTCTCTGAAAATCTTGGTGTGTCTAGGAATTTGGGGGTTCAAATGAAGACTTACCTTTTAATGTTCTCTGCCATATTTTTAAGTCAGATTTTAATGAGTTAAAGTGACATGAAACCCAAAATTTTTCTTTCATGATTCAGATAGAGAATATAATTTTAAACAACTCTCCAATTTACTTATATTATTTAATTTACTTTCTTCTCTTGTTATCCTTTGCTAAAATGTTTATCTAGGAAAGCTTAGGAGCAGCAGAGAACCTAGGTTCTAGCTGTTGATTGGTGGCTGATTATATAAATATATATTGATTGTAATTGGCTCACACATGTGTTCAGTTACAAACCATTAGTGCATTGCTGCTCCTTCAACAAATTATTCCAAGATAATGAAACAAATTAGATAATAGAAGTGAATTAGAAAGTTGTTTAAAATTATATTCTCTATTTGACTCATGAAAGAAAAAAAATTGGATTTTATGTCCCTTTAATATTGGAGATTCCTTAGATCTATAATAAAGAAGCATATCTAACATGCTGTATATAATGATATATGAGGATACTAGGTTAGACTATGTTACATGATAGAGTATTTAGTCAATTTGCAATAATGTATTAACAATATTATATATTGTTGAACACTAGAGGGCAGTCGCATGATGCATACATTGTTGCAATTTGATTATAGCTACAGGGAGTGCAGACTTATTAGGCAAGTTGTATTTTTGAGGATTAATTTTATTATTGAACAACAACCATGTTCTCAATGAACCCAAAAAACTCATTAATATCAAAGCTGAATAGTTTTGGAAGTAGTTTTTAGTTTGTTTTTAGTTATAGCTATTTTAGGGGGATATCTGTGTGTGCAGGTGACTATTACTGTGCATAATTATTAGGCAACTTAACAAAAAACAAATATATACCCATTTCAATTATTTATTTTTACCAGTGAAACCAATATAACATCTCAACATTCACAAATATACATGTCTGACATTCAAAAACAAAACAAAAACAAATCAGTGACCAATATAGCCACCTTTCTTTGCAAGGACACTCAAAAGCCTGCCATCCATGGATTCTGTCAGTGTTTTGATCTGTTCACCATCAACATTGCGTGCAGCAGCAACCACAGCCTCCCAGACCCTGTTCAGAGAGGTGTACTGTTTTCCCTCCTTATAAATCTCACATTTGATGATGGACCACAGGTTCTCAATGGGGTTCAGATCAGGTGAACAAGGAGGCCATGTCATTAGATTTTCTTCTTTTATACCCTTTCTTGCCAGCCACGCTGTGGAGTACTTGGACGCGTGTGATGGAGCATTGTCCTGCATGAAAATCATGTTTTTCTTGAAGGATGCAGACTTCTTCCTGTACCACTGCTTGAAGAAGGTGTCTTCCAGAAACTGGCAGTAGGACTGGGAGTTGAGCTTGACTACATCCTCAACCCGAAAAGGCCCCACAAGCTCATCTTTGATGATACCAGCCCAAAGCAGTACTCCACCTCCACCTTGCTGGCGTCTGAGTCGGACTGGAGCTCTCTGCCCTTTACCAATCCAGCCACGGGCCCATCCATCTGGCCCATCAAGACTTACTCTCATTTCATCAGTCCATAAAACCTTAGAAAAATCAGTCTTGAGATATTTCTTGGCCCAGTCTTGACGTTTCAGCTTGTGTGTCTTGTTCAGTGGTGGTCATCTTTCAGCCTTTCTTACCTTGGCCATGTCTCTGAGTATTGCACACCTTGTGCTTTTGGGCACTCCAGTGATGTTGCAGCTCTGAAATATGGCCAAACTGGTGGCAAGTGGCATCTTGGCAGCTGCACGCTTGACTTTTCTCATTTCATGGGCAGTTATTTTGCGCCTTGGTTTTTCCACACGCTTCTTGCGACCCTGTTGACTATTTTGAAAGAAACGCTTGATTGTTCGATGATCACGCTTCAGAAGCTTTGCAATTTTAAGAGTGCTGCATCCCTCTGCAAGATATCTCACTATTTTTGACTTTTCTGAGCCTGTCTAGTCCTTCTTTTGACCCATTTTGCCAAAGGAAAGGAAGTTGCCTAATAATTATGCACACCTGATATAGGGTGTTGATGTCATTAGACCACACCCCTTCTCATTACAGAGATGCACATCACCTAATATGCTTAATTGGTAGTAGGCTTTCGAGCCTATACAGCTTGGAGTAAGACAACATGCATAAAGAGGATGATGTGGTCAAAATACTCATTTGCCTAATAATTCTGCACTCCCTGTAGATTACAAATGGAATGCTAATTTATCATGCACCCGCAAATGGGAAAATTTGCCCGTTTGTGGGCGCGTGATAATAACCAGCCATTACAAGTAGCTGATTATTGCTAGCGCGATTAGCGCTTATAAAATTAACCAGAGATCAGATCTCTGGTTAATTTTATAAATGTGCTCCAAATGCCCCCCAAATACAGTGTAGTGTATTTTATTAAAAAATAAAAATGGTAAAATTTTTATTTTTTAATAAAATAACTGCACTAGGCAGTATTTTGGGGGTAAAGTTGGCAGGAGTGGGGTGTTAGAAAAAAAAAACGGCATTGAAAAGTGCCTTTACATTGCAATCTATGGGAACTGTGTGTTGCCAGTAAATATATATATGTATATGCTTATATACATATATATTTATTGGTTAACACATAAATATATATGTGTATATAATCATATACATATATATTTAAAATTGCTGCCATCTCTGCATCAGTGTTGTGCTTGCATCAAAACAAGGCCTATGGAAACACGTTCTTGTGAGTGCAATGCTTCCCAGCAATGTGAGCTTGCGTTCGCATTGCTGTCAACTTGTAATACCAGCGCACATTAGCGTGCGCTGCTATTACTCAATGGAGCGCTCTACTTGCAATCTGGCCCATAATGTTTAAGACACCTGCATGCTCCAGAGGTTTCCTAGGTGTGCTCTTCAACAAAGGATACATAAAGAATAAAGAACATTTGATAATAAAAAAAATGGAAAGTTATTTGCAATTACACACTTTATTAGAATCTTGAAAGTTTAATTTTGACTTTCATGACCCTTTAAAGGGCCACTAAACCCAAAATCTTTCTTTCATGATTCAGATAGAACATACAAATTTAAACCCCATTACATTTTACTTCTATTATTTATTTTGCTTCATGTTTTAGATATCCTTAGTTGAAGAAAAAGCAATGCACATGGGTGAGCCAATCACATGAGGTTTCTATGTGCAGCAACCAATCAGCAGCTACTGAGCATATCTAGATATGCTTTTCAGCAAAGACTATCAAGAGAATAAAACAAATTAGATGATAGAAGTAATTTAGAAAGATGTTTAAAAATGCATTCTCTTTCTAAATCATGAAAGAAAAAATGTGGGTGTCATGTCCCTTTAAGTTTTGATGTGCAAGCAAGCAAGCCACTGCACACACTATAAAATGCTGCATTCATATGACTGTCCTTATAAATGCTAAGCACTTCCTGTAAAAGCTAGAGAGTCGACATGCCATTTTATATTAATAGCATTTAGAGAATGTGTAGGAAGCAATAGCGTGTGTTCAAGATTAAGTGTTGAATGTTTTTATTCAGGCACTGATAACTTTTAACATAATTTTTTTTTTTGCAAAACATGCTTCAATGTGTTTCGAAAATTAAATGTACTGCTGTACATTTAAAAATGGGCTATATGTTCCGTTAAGTACTTATTCTCTGGGGTCAAATCTTTGATCTCCTAAAAGCATAGTCCCTAATTTCCACCCTGTTGATATCAATGTATGGGACAGATGGTGTAGCATTACTGTGTGCTCAAAAAGAGTAAGGAAAGCATTGCAATGCAGAAAATGCCACCCACTATACAGACTCTCTTGGGACTCAGAAAATGAATTGTACTTTGCATTTCAAGCAAGATTGACTGTGTGTCACTGATGGATCACTTGAAAGTATTAGACAGATATAAGAATTGATTACACAATAAATCAGCGACTAGAGTTTAACAGAAACCATAAAACAAATATTATAAATCAGGCTCTGATGGAGAGGGAGGAGGCGAGAGATGCAATTTAATTATAGGTCTTTACCAAAGTCTTATGTGTGATCCTGTATTCCAGGGACCAAAATTCCCTAAAACAGACAGACATGTTTAACCCCTCAATTGCCAGAAAGTATTTAAGGGACAGTCGCTAAAACACTCAGTGGACATAAATATCAAAACATATCCTAAGTCACTCACAGTTTTTAGCTTTCATTTTGTATAGGTTTATAGATGGTACTTGATGAAATTTTAGATACATTCTTGATACTAATAAATATTTACATTTCTTTTCGAATTTAGAATGTGTATATTCAATATATATTATGATCATTCTAAATCAAAATTAATTTGCATTTTTTGACATTAGCTATATTAAATTTGATTTTATATTTGAAAATAAACATAACATAAATGAAAGAATATTACCAAATGTGAATTAAAATTCAAATATCAATATTCAAAATTAGAATGTTAGAATGTTTAATAAACATATGAAATTTGAATCGAACTGATGAATGGATAAAAAAAAATCAAATGTTGCGAAAAATTTGCCCACCCTTCTTAGAAGGATTTAAAAATACCACCATTGAAAAAAAAAAAAAAAAATCAAGAACTAAGTCCAATCATTATGGCAGTGCTTTTTTGCCCACAGTGTGACAAGAGAAAATTGGGAAACAGCGTGGTAAATATGGGAGACTGGAGAAACTGAATATTTTGACTCAATTACAGGAGAACCTGGGAGGGTTGGCAACAGTAGTCAGCAGACACCAAAAACTTTATGAAGCCAGATTACAAAAGGCAGGCTATGTTTTTTCACTTGTGCACTAACCATGCTCAAGTTAAAATTTTAGAGTGGCTGGATTAGCCACATATTACAAGTTGAAAATAATATTTTAGCAAGTGAGCAAAAAACTCAGGCGTGCTAACTTAAGGACTTTGGATATCACAACCATGCTAATTTCTTCTCCTCATAGACCTCTTATGGGGCACGTTAAAAAATGTATTCGTTTATCACTTGTGCGCTAACCCAACATTGCCCTACTAGACCAAATGTGCTAAAGCCGAAGGTGCAAATTTTACATCGTCCGGGAATAGTAGACCACTGGAAATATTAAGCCCTGTACTGTATATATATATATATATATATATATATATATATAATGTGCAATAAAGGGTTGAGAGTCTAAGAATGTGAGCGATTAGGTTTGAGATAGGAACCAAAAAGGGAAGCTGTGTCGGCGCCTCTCCCAACACAAACCTGAGTCTGCAGACCAGGCTGCTCGCTCTCAGGTGCGAATAAGAAAAAAGAGAAAATTCCCTGATACACGGTTCCCAGACCTTATGAAATGTCCATTGAATTTGGCACTACACAAGCACTGATACTCCACGTTATATGTAATAATTCATACCTTTATTGGTGGCGCCACAAATAAAGGTATGAATTATTACATATAACGTGAACGTGGGAACCGTGTATCAGGGAATTTTCTCTTTGTTGTTTTATATATATATATATATATATATATATATATATATCCTCAGTGTGTATCTGCACTCACAATCCAAAAAGGTCAACAACCAGGGTGCCAAGTCGGTAATGGTTAACAGTCTGTTTCAATGAAGGACTGCACTCACTGGATTTAGATGAAGGATTAATTATTTATTGTGGTAACGTTTTGGGGTTCGCAGACCCTTTCCTCAGACCAGGTCTGAGGAAGGGGTCTGCGAACCCAGAAACGTTACCACAATAAATAATTAATCCTTCATCTTAATCCAGTGAGTGCAGTCCTTCATTGAAACAGGCTATATACAGTATATAATATATATATATATATATATATATATATATTTATATATATATATATATATATATATACACAGAGCTTGAAATTTCTGGCCGATTTAGAATTTGTAGTGGATGACCTAGAAATTTGACTTTTTCCTATCTTTAACATTGAGTGGACTAGTAACTTTTTTACTCTGGGCTAGTACCTTTTAACATGCCACATGTGAAAAGTTAAAACCCTAAACATTGCCAGTTTGGTATAGCTAAGAGTTTATTTGCATTAAATGTAATTGTACAGATTCTACAGTTTCTTTTTAAGGAAAGTGACGAGTTGAAATTGCGTCTTCATCAGAGGGGCGATTCCAATCAAATTATAGAAAAAGCATTTAATAAAGTTAGAGTTAGAGAAATTTGACTTTTTCCTATCTTTAACATTGAGTGGACTAGTAACTTTTTTACTCTGGGCTAGTACCTTTTAACATGCCACATGTGAAAAGTTAAAACCCTAAACATTGCCAGTTTGTTATAGCTAAGAGTTTATTTGCATAAAATGTAATTGTACAGATTATACAGTTTCTTTTTAAGGAAAGTGACGAGTTGAAATTGCGTCTTTATCAGAGGGGCGATTCCAATCAAATTATAGAAAAAGCATTTAATAAAGTTAGAGACTTGGATAGACAATTTCTCCTCACAACCAATAAACATAAAACAAACTCTTGGGAGAAATAAACTAACTTTTGTTACAACATTTTCAACACAATATGATCAAGTGTGTAATATAGTTAAAAAAAACACCTTCCAATTTTACTGGAAGATGTCGATTTGGCTAATACTATTAGAGAAGGACTTCACTTTGTGAGTAAAAGAAATAAAATATCGGGAAACATCCTTGCCCTAAGTATGACTTGGCATAAAAGTAAACATAATAATCAGTCATCCTGGCTATCATGTAAGGGTCATTATAAATGTGGAGGAAAAACTTGTAAAGCTTGTTCTCATACTATAACATGCAAAACCTTTTAATCACACACTACACAGAGGGTTTTTACTATAGAAACATGTGCCAACTGGAGAACTAAATTTGTGGTTTAATTAGCTTGGTGTCAAATTTGTAAGGGACAGTATGTAGGACGTACTATATGTTAGGCTCAAAAGCATATACGTGAGCATTTAAATGATATTGAGAATTCAGTGCACTGTTCAGCTTTGGCTTTTCATTTTATTTCTGAATATCAAGGTTTAAATGGTGCATTATTGAAAAAGTCAACCACCAAGATGTTTAGTCACTTTTTGCAAAAGAGAAGCTTTCTGGATATTTAATCTTATAATTTGGGTTCCCTTGGGTTTCAATATTGAGGCTGACATTATGAATTTCTGGCATGAGACATATATCAAGTCTTGGTTATTTTTTATGTTAACTATTAATTATTATTTTTTTTTACTAAAATCTATAAATGTGATTTGTTTATTTATCTTGCCTACAAAGAATGTTTTATGATTATTATCATTGTGTCCCTTTTGTTAATAATGATGTATGAATTGTAACAAATATTAACATTTGTGTTCCTCATGTTGGTAACATATGAGATTACTGTGTGTGTATGACTTTAACTTTCAATGTTGAAGTGCAGCCAATCAGGTTGCAGCTGTGATTTTAAATACCCTTGGGTTGGTGTTAGGAGATACAGGTCTATGAGTAAGGCAATGCTTACCTGAAACGTGTAAGACCGTATCTCCTACCCTATGGACTGCTGTTTTTAGTTTTGGCGTTTCTGCAAATAAACTGACTTGACATTTACCTCCATGCCTGCCTGTCTTGTTTTCTAGTAGCTTTTAACCCCTGACTACTAAACCATAGCGATAGTTTCCCACCCCTCTCTCTCCACCTTTTAAGTATGTTTTTGATGTGTTTTGTGATTTATTTTTTAACCCTTACACTTTACTTCAGGTTTCAAGTAGCGCTAAATAATCTAGCACAGTTTTGGCTTTCACAAGAACGCAAACGATAACTTTGAACTTGTAATACCAGCGCTATTTAGCCTGGTCGTGATATCCATTGAAAATATAGGTTGCACTAGGGTGATGTTGACCGTGCTAACCCATGTCTTGTAGATAGGATTTACCATGGACTTGCTATCAGAAGTGCACAATTTTCAAATCTGGTCCATGTTTTTTTAAGAATTTAGCTTAATAAAAGTTATTTTCTAAAGACTAGAGAGTGCTCTTCATAAACTACTTTGATATTTGTTTGTATGCAGCACCCTGGATGTTGAACTTGGTCACAGTGAGCGCACATTATTGGAACTATATATATATATATATATATATATAAAAATTATGTGAGTTTCTATACACTATAGCCTAATTAATACGCTGTTCTGTATAAATATGATGAGTATGTATACTCTGATGAATATGTTGTGCTGTATGGTAATTTAATATCTATACAGTAAGAGTGAACATGCTGTACTTTATAAGGATGAGATACCTATACACTGATGATTTTGCTGCACAGTATAATGATATGAGTATCTATACACAGATAATATGACACCACAGGCACATGCCTACGTATAGACTGGCTGCTATGCCACCCTAGCACTTTGGCCCTGGTGCCATTGGAGTCCTAGTTCCATTTCTGTTTCTGTTCCTAAGATCAAGTACGTCTTTACATTTATACATTTTGGCCGATCATAGAATTAGCATATTAAAGGTACATTCAGCTCAAACATTTTCTATCAAATATGTGAAAGACCAATATTTAAATATGGAAATAAATTGTGTGTGAAAAAATGATAATTTAAAGCTGACCAATTTGATATTTATGCCAACAGGAAATACATGTTATGCACTTCTTACCCCTATAATTAGTTTTCTCATTGGCTGATAAAGACAAATCCCACTGATCTATGTTAGAATAGTGAATTACCCTACAACAGACTGGCCCTCCACTTATTTATTTGTGGCTCTCAGCACCACAGAGCAAAAATATAAACATCAGTCTATTGCAGGGGTTTTCAAACCTGTCCTCAGGATTTCCTAACATGCCAGATTTTCAGGAAATCTGAACTGGAGCATAGGTGAAATAATCAGATGATTAATAAACATGGTTATTTGCCTGCTCACAACCAATGTATCCTGAAAATCTAGCCTGTGGAGGAGGCATGAGAACAGGTTTGAAAACCCCTGGTTGATTGTCATCAAAAAATCAGTTCTGCACTTCTCAATAGGTAATTATGCCTATGCATTTGTACCAAGTTGTTTACATTTAAGTTGGATAAACAGTTAAAATAAATTTAGTAATTAACGAGTAGCTACGTTCCTATACAATTTTCAACAAATAAAGTGATTTTATTACGTTTTTGTAATATAAGTGTGAATATAATATTATATGAACCAAGGTCAATCCGTGCCATAAATGACCATCCCTCCATACACACACAAAAAATTACCCTGCAAGCATACAGACAAATGTATGGGCTCCATTTATTAACTGGCAAACATGCGAGGTTTGCTGTCATGAACCTCATCTGCCCAACCATTCGCTGCCCGCATTTAACATTGCAAAAGTCACTGCTTGTGAAATGCTGTAACACAGCTCACACATGATTGGCTGTGAATTATCCTGTTTAGATCTGATCGGGGTGATTTAAATCCAACACACTTAGGTGGCAGAGAGGTTAAGAACAAGAAGTCTTAAGACCTCTGCTACTCAACTAGCGTTTCAGGCTAGCAAAATGCTGGGTCTCCGAAGTTGCTTCCACAGCTTGGTAAATGGGAGCCCTTTATGTTTAAGTACAGAAGCAAAGGCAAAATGCAGCAATGAAAAATAAAAATACTTTACTGTCCCTTAAAACAATGCAAAGGTGAAAGTATTAGTTGATGCTATGAAGGACTGACTGCTTAAACAGGTCATTTATTTTAGTATAATTAAGCTTTGCAGGGACACAGATCTTCTGTTAGCTGTATTAAAGAGCATTATATAAATATTTTAGAGTTTTTTTTACTCAAAATATTTAGTAAAAGCTGTTTAAATGTAAACTAATATACAGTTATAGGTTGTAAACTTCCTGTTAATGGTGCGAATATTCAATAAACATCAGCAATAAGTACATGTCAACCAATCAACCAATCAGAATTAATAGCCAAAGAGCATTAGTACACAAATGAGAAAGCTGTATTAGTTACAATGTACATTTCATGTTTTGTTCATATTTTATGTAAAAATAGCATATTTAGTTACTGCTCTTTTACATGGGTAACAGAAATGATATTTGGGAACAGATTCCCTTTTATGTAGAACTGAACAGTTAGTATGTCACAATGACTATACCTTTGACATTGGTAGGACTCGCATCATAGATATAGCACTTTAATTAGTATGAAACATTTGAAAGGACAACTTAAAATGGCAGTAACCTTAGCTTTTGATGATTGGGAAAAGACAGCTGCATATTATTAATGAATGTAACAACAGGAGGTACAATTTTCTGTTTGTAGATTGTGTTGCTTACACAGATACAAACATATCTCGTTTCTCTGGAGCGAGTAGGTACCCTGGTAACCATTCAGATAGATATGAGTACAGCCCCTTACAATAAACACAGAACAAGCTCCTGTTGTCACTGCTTGGGTTGTGACAGTTCTGGGATGTGTTTTGATGACACAGCTGGACAGTCCCCAGCTGGCATCGCGCAGCCCACTGCAGGCCTGTCAATTGCTACTCTGTAGGGTAAGTGCTTAATTGCAGACTACAGAACATCTTTCATGCACAGAGAAGAGACGAGCTGCTGACGACTACGGCTCCTCTCTATAATAAAATTGGACAGCAGCGATGTAAAATGACAGCCATCCATAGGCCTACCTCATCTAAATCTTGATTTACCCTTTTAGTGGATAGAAACTTCGAACACATGCCATATTTTCTCTAGCGGCTCCTGAACTCAAATGTTTAATAGCTTCACCATTGTTCCAGAGATTCTCTGTCTTGTCTTTCATAGCCAAGGGGAAAAATGGATACAAATTACATTTAAAAGTTATACTACACATATCTTAGCTCCTATCTTCAAATGAAGTAAATGAAACGTAGAAACAGCAATAAAAGTTATTCAAGAGATTTCAGAAACAACCTTTAAACACAATACTTATTGAATTAAAGGAACAAGAACCCCAATTTTTTCTATTTAATGATTCAGAGAGCTCATGTGATTTCCAATGTCTTTCCAATTTGCTTCAATTATCTAATTTGTTTTGTTCACTTAGTATCCTTTGTTGAAAAGGACACCTGGGTACTGTAGATATAGGCTCAGGAGCTGCTGATTGGTGGCTGCATATATATATAGTACATCATGTTATTTGCTCACATAAAGGAATTTAGCGTCCAGTAGTGCTTTGCTGCTTCTTCAACAAAGCATACCAAAGGGAATGAAGCAAATTAGATAATAGAAGTACAGTGGAAAAATGTTTAAAATTGTATTCTCTATCCGAATCATCAGTTAATTTTTGGGTTTCATGTCCCTTTAAGTAATTATGGTGTGAGATATTTACAATACAGATTTTTAAATAACTAGTGAATTTGTCTATCATCTAATTACAAAAAAAAATGCATATCTATTCATGACCATAAGAGTTAAAAAGAATATATAAAAAAATGGAAAATATAAATTATATGTTACAACCTCCATTTATAGCTCTGAAACTGGGATAACGGTTTAACAATTTCTGCTATCCATCAATAGGTCATTTTTGTTGCATCCTATTGTGAAGAATGAAAAGAAAAGACGGTAGCTATGTGAACACAATCAGTACTACATAAAGTTCCCTTCTGTGTGTGTGTGATTGATGGTGAAGATTTGTTTATACACTGTTCCAATCACATCTCCTATCAGCAATAATAACCCTGAGCCTGACAGGCACCTGCACGACGGGCTCTTTGCTGCTTCCTCCACATTCATCCACATTTTACTCTGCTGATATCCATGAGCAGAAGTGTTTTTAGGTAATCAGTAATAAGATAGCCAACAGGTTTGGGCCCTATGCAGTAGATAATCAAATGTATGCATCTTTATTTGTATAATGTTGTCAATTTACACAGCTCTTTAAAGTTGTAATAGATATTCAAAAAATATGTTTTTTACATGGATAGAGTTAACATAGCACAATGAGTGCAGGTCTAAAAGAACAACTCTCAACATGATAAATCAGTCAACAGAAAAATGTAGTAATTTATATTTTTCTGATACAAGATAAAGACAAAAAATGAATAGAGGTCTGTAGGTTACCAAGAGGATTGTTCCAGCTAAACACACACAAAGCAAATCGACTGTGCTGATGTGCACCTATGGTGACTATGTTATAAAAACCGTCATTTATATTCATGTGCTACAGTTCAAGAGTGTGAAATGTAGGTGTCGGGGTTATATTTATTTATTTACATTTATATAGCGTCTGTGACAAAAGCACTTTTCAGGGAACACATATAATGCAATGGTAATAAAGCATAGCAGATTGAAAAGCACATGAAGCATTTCAACTGAATGTTTTTGTGTGGGGTTTTTTTTTGAATAGTGCAATAGCCAGAACTTGATTCATGGCTATAGATATCATGGGTGAAGTTTAGTTATATAGGTGAGGCGAGTAAGGGTGGATCTAAGCACCCAACTTCTAAGGAGTAAAAAGATGAGTGGAAGAATAAAATAAACTGTAAAGACTAGATATTAGCCTGGGTTTATTAAAGCTTGTGTAGCTGCAGTTAACAGTCCAGTGACCTTTCATATGAAGTCCCCTTAGAAAGTATTGCAATTCTATGGAAATAAACTTGTCACATGGGATGGACAAAAGAACACAAAAGAAACTGCCATGGTTTATGTGTGGTTTAAATGAATATTAAGTTAATTTTATTTTCTTTGTTTTTAATTTATCTGATTTCTATGTACTGACTATTTTTTATGTTTGTGAGACGTCTTACTGTCTAGCCCACCAAAAAAAAAAAAAAAAATAGTATTCGAAACTCTTCATCAGCCAGTGAGCAATGAACACAAATGTGGATTTCCTGTTCAAAATTGAAATAAGTATCTATAATGTAACTTTTTGGCAAAAGGTATATTTATCAGGATTAAATAGTGCTTTTTCATATGAGAACTATATATATGGTCACCCAGGTGGTAAATCGCCATAGAACAGGCTAACAATGTTATTGAGCCGGTTGTTCGTTTCTGTGAGTGCACTTCTCTCTGTATGTATTTAGTCTCCCTATGGGAAAAAGGGCCAACCAGACGTGGACTCCTTGCTTAGTGTGCTTAGAGGAATATGGCTACACCTCACTGACGAGGCCCAATGAAGGCCGAAACGATCGTCTGGGGTTGCTGTGTTCCTTGTTCAGAGAGTAATTGCCTGGTATTTCAGCGCTGGACTGACCGTAATAGGCGGGATCAGACTGATATACTACAGGAAAGTTCTACTCTGTGAAAAGCATTACTGGGCTAAAAAGCTGCACCCAGGTGGTAAATCGCCATAGAACAGGCTAACAATAGAATTGAGCCGGTTGTTCGTTTCTGTGAGTGCACTTCTCTCTGTATGTATTTAGTCTCCCTATGGGAAAAAGGGGCAACCAGACGTGGACTCCTTGCTTAGTGTGCTTAGAGGAATATGGCTACACCTCACTGACGAGGCCCAATGAAGGCCAAAACGATTGTCTGGGGTTGCTGTGTTCCTTGTTCAGAGAGGAATTGCCTGGTATTTCGGCGCTGGACTGACCGTAATAGGTGGGATCAGACTGATATACTACAGGAAAGTTCTACTCTGTGAAAAGCATTACTGGGCTAAAAAGCTGCACCCAGGTGGTAAATCGCCATAGAACAGGCTAACAATAGTATTGAGCCAGTTGTTCGTTTCTGTGAGTGCTCTTCTCTCTGTGTATATACTGTATATATATATATATATATATATATATATATATATATATATATATATATAACACATTTATTTTGCAGTTTATTATGCCATTAAAAGGACACAAAACCCAACTTTCTTTCAAGATTCAGATAGATCATACAATTTTAAACAACTTTCAAATTTACTTATTTTTTCTAATTTATTAGATCTTTTGGTATCCTTTGTTAAAAAGCATATGGTAGGCTCAGGAGCAGAGAGCTAGCTGCTGATTGGTTGCTGCACATATATGAGTCTTGTCATTGGCTTACAAATATTTTCAGCTAGCTACCAGTAGTGCATTGGTGCACCTTCAATCAAGGATACCAAAAAAAATAAGCAAAATCGATAATAGAAGAAAATTAGAAATCAAACTGATGGTAACACTCAAGTTTAGCCCATTTGCTGACACTTCAAAATTACATAACAATAAACAAAAATTAAAAAGTTAGATTAATAAATTTGTATTCTTAACTACAGATCTATA